>NC_084609.1:4948140-5248140 GCF_033807715.1 Cololabis saira
CTGCAAGAAACAAACACACTTCATTCGGAAGAAAGTCTTAACATCGTAAGGTGAGTCTAATAACACTTTTATACTCATGCAAGTTTTATTTATTTAAAGTAGGGCTGTCAAAGTTAACGCCGACAATTTTTTTTTAATGCGCAGGACACAAGAAAACTCAAAATCTTACCAGGAATATTTGTCTTATTTCTAGTTAAAATGTCTCATTTTTAGTCAAATCTCATTACACTTAAAACAAGAGTCATTACCAGAAAATAACTTGTTTGACAATTTTCACCTGTTTCAAGTAAAGTTTCACTTGAAATAAGTAGAAAATCTGCCAGTGGGACAATATTTATCTTCTTATTACAAGCAACAAAATCTTGTTCCACTGGCAGATTTTTCTACTTATTTCAAGTGAAAATCTACTTGAAACAGGTGAAAATTGTTGTTTTTTCCAGTGATGATTCTTGTTTTAAGTGTAATGAGATTTTTTTTTACTAAAAATGAGACATTTTAACTAAAAATAAGACAAATATTCTTAAGATTTTGAGTTTTTGCAGTGTATAATTTCTGGCGGGCGACGACACCCGTAGCTTGAGGAAAAGTATACTGCTGCGTGAACTTTTTTGAAAAGCGAGGAAAGATGGAGAATGAAAAGGGACTTTTGAACGGCAGATGCCAGATCCTTCGCTGGACAAGACTAAAGTTATTTGCATGTACTTTTGATTTGAAATGAATTACCATCGAAGTACGTCGAGTCTCAAACATCATTTGCAGCCAAAGACACGACCGATGCAGAGAGCGCCCCCCCCATGCATGCGTATGGTTCACTGACTACGTTTCCATGCATCAATAACCCTTTTCTAACCAGAATATTAGCAATTACCCGGTTTTGCACGGCCATGTAAACACCAATAACTCCTTTTGAATAACCCAAATTTGCTCATATTCAGGTTTTTAAAAACCCTAAAATGACCCCTGGGTTACTCCTTTTAAAACCTGAATATTTGGTCATGTAAACGCCTTACAGGATATTACAGAAGAGTATTAGGGCCAGGCAGGAAAATAATATTTTAGAGGAGGAAGATTTTCTTTTCATTATACACTTAGAGAAAAAAAAGTCTAAATTTCGACTTTATTCTTGAAATTGTATTTCAACATTAATCTCCACATTTCGACTTTTTTCTCGAAATGCACAAAAAAAAAAATCTTCCCCTCTCAAATATTTTTTCTCCTGCATGGCCCTAATACTCTTACGTAGGATTTCCCCATCTAAAGGAACATGAATTTGTTTTCTGCTTATGCTCTTTTCTCAAGGAATCTTGCTCTTTTGAGTCCAGGAAGTTCTCATTTATGGAGAAGACCAGGATTCTTTGTGAACAGAGCATGTGCAGAAAACAAATTCCTGTTCCGTTTGATGGGGATATTCTGTTTGGCGTTTACATGACCCAATATTCAGGTTTTAAAAGGAGTAACCCAGGGCTCATATTCAGGTTTTTAAAAACTGGAATATGAGCAAATTCCGGTTATTCAAATGGGTTATTGGTGTTTACATGGCCGTGCAAAACCGGGTTATTAATAATATTCGGGTTTTAAAGGGCTATTGATGCATGGAAACGCAGTCATTGATGTTTGATGTAACAAACGTAAGTGATAAAGTCTCTCTGGTGAGCGACGCAGAGCTGCGGAGATGAAGCTGATAATCTGAAACATTAGGGGGGAACTCACTGGTAGAGGCGGATAAACTTGGGATGAGGGTTGACCGGGTCCAGAGGGCCGTAGATCATGTGAACTGAAACACAAGGAGCAGGAGGAGGAATGAGCTGGTGAAGCAACACATTTACAGGGTAAAAGGACGGGAATCGTACGATGAAAGGTTCTGTTGGTAAAGCAGTGATGGACGGGACGGGTTAGTCCCTTTAATCATCTAAACAAGCAGAAACGCAGGCTTGTTGAGCCGCATTTTGTAATAAATGTCCAAAATGTAATAACTTTTTCATTTCATTTTGTAATAAAGCCGCATTTTGTAATACATTTTTCCACATTATGTAACAAGTTATTGCATTTTGAAAAGATTATTATAAAATGCACTTGCAACTTTTTTATTTTCATTATGTAATAATACCTATTATTGTTGTTTGTTTAACAATGAATTTATACAAGAGTGACTTTTGTTGTTTTTATGCAATTTCCCTTAGAGCTATTTAGCCCAATAAATCTATGTATAAAACTCCAAATATAACTTTAGTTGCCTATTTGAAGTTTGGAATTATATAAGCCAATAACAAACAAATAATCTATGCTTTAGAATTGTTATTACATAATGCACCATGTTATTACATTTGACTCTGAATTGAATTAGATGCATATTTTTGAATGTCATGAATACATGGAAAACAAATTGTTATCCAGCAATTCACTTTAATACAAAATAACAAAATGAGCTGAATAAAATAAGTATCTTTCTTAAACAGAAACCTGTCCTGCTTAACTTAAAATTGTATAAATGAATATAAAACAATAGAAAGAAGGTTGTTCAGGATATCTTTAAAATGGAGAAGCTAACTTTTTTTTTAAGACAGGAACAAAACCAGTTTGATAGTCTCTGGGAAAACTGGATAGGCTTTATCACAAATCTAAATATATTACTAAATGATGCATAATTAAAACAAATCCCAGTTCCTAACTCCACTCAGAGAGTTCTGTTCATCTGTTTGCTGTTTTTCTTAACTTTCTTACATTTTTTCTTTTCAAAAGAGTTATACTTGGATGCAATATTTTACTGTTTTACAATTATATTGTTTTATAATTATCAGTACAGTTATCAACCAAAGGTTTTATATGATTATTAGATGTATATGAAGGTCAAAGAGTTTACATGAGGTAAATGTATATATTGGTTCTATACTATTGTTGTCGACCGATAACTTGTGCTGATAGTGTACCTAAGAATTTTTTTATTTATCTTTTATTTTATTTATTTATTTTATTTAATTATTTTTTTCTGGAGGGGGGTATTTAGTATTTTAAAGTGACTTCTCAGAATGTTCGATAGACGAATGTGAAAATCCCCTTTTTGCTATCCCCTTACAAATGCATCTTTTTGATTTCTTCTTGATTTATTTATTTATTTGGTGTTAGTTTTGGATTGACTGGGACTAGGAACTCAACAGTTCAATGCCATTTTCCACTGACATTTTATGTATTACTGTGACTATCTCATTTAATATGGGACAAAGTGCGTCCCTTTTCAGCTCAATACGGGATGCGTACTTTAGTTCATAAATACGGGACGATTCCGTTTTTCAAGGGACGGTTGGCCACCCTAACATCTGCAGCCCCCACACCCCCCAACGCTGAGTCCATGGCAGCTCCTTGCAGGATAAGCAGCTCAGCATCAGCTCTGCAGCTGCAGCTGCTCAGTAATACAGAGCAAGTGTTTGCCCCCCCCCACCACACACACAGTAAACTTACGTGGGACGAGGGTGGACGTGAGCGCTCCCACCCACCGGTCTCTGTGTTTCAATCTCTGGTTGATGTACTGGAGGATGCTGGGAAAGCAGAACAACAAGCTAGTGAACATAAAACAGCGTAAAAAGGAAGTTTGTTTATTTGTAAGGATCCCCATTAGCTATGCCCTTAAACACAGCAATTATTACTGGGGTCCACATGAAAAAAACAATACATTTAAAACATACAGTTAAAAACAAGACATAAAGAAAGAAAACGAAATAACACGACAAACCTACATTAAACTTTACCGTACATGTAAATCATTATTTTAAAGCAAAAAAAAAAAAAAAAAAACATACATGAAACATTCCAATATACAGTAAAATGCTCCCAGCGTTTAAATAGTTATTATACTAATTTTATTTATTTTTATTGAATTTATCTGTTGGAAATAAAACCTGTCTTCCAATTCATTGCATTTTTCATTACATTTTTAGTTATTTTTGTGGTAGAAGTATCGTGTCGGTACTCGGTATCGGCAAGTACACAAATTAAAATACTCGTACTCAGTGTGAAAAACAATTTTTTTCAATATTCATAAATAGAACAAAAAATGTAGTTCTGGCTCTCTCCTGAGAGAATGGTTTGAACCAAATATAATACATTTCGGATTTTTTTGTATTAAGTATCAATTTGTTTTGAAAGACCCATTTCCTGATCATATCTAGCTCTCTGTTCAAGATGACATTTAGATCAGCAGGTGTTGTAGCTGATGCAAACACCTTAGTGTCATCTGCATGTACATTGTTAATTTAGCCTCTTTCAGTATAAGAGGTAAATCATTTGTAAAGATAGAGTACATAAGCGGACCTAGGCAGCTTCCTTGAGGAATTCCACATTCTAAAGATATGCTATCCGAGTAATCCTGAGTAAGTTGGAGCTGGAAGGGCGGCAGGTAAAGACGGCGTACCTGTCCAGGACGAGGTTGCCGTCGTTGTAGCGTAAACCCGTCCACATGTCCCAGAACTCGGCGTCGGTGGGCTGCGTGAACGGGCCGAACACTTCTCCTACCCTGAGGACAGAGAGCTGGTTAGAACCGGAACCTCGGTAGTAAAACCTGCAGCAAAGCTCGGGGCGTCCTACCCTCTCTGGAAGATCAGGAAGTTGGTGAGGCGCGTCAGGACCGGAGCCAGGAAACTCGAGTCCTTCAGAAGCTTTAAAGACCAGAAATAAAGGAACGTTTCACAACTAAAGTCTGGATTTAAAAATAAAACATGCGTGACATCAATCCCATACAGAAGAGTATTAGGACCATGCAGGAGGAAAAATATTTGAGAGGGGAAGATTTTTTTATTGTGCACTTCGAGAAAAAAAACGAAACGTCGCCTTTTTTTCAACATTTCAACTTTATTCATGAAATTTTAACTTTTTTCTCGACATTTCGACTTTTTTCTCGACATTTCAACTTTTTTTCTCGGAAGAGAATAATGAAAAAAAAACCTTCCTCCTGTAAAATATTATTTTTATTCTTCTCCTGCCTGGCCCTAATACTCTTCCGTACTCAAACGTGAGCAGAGAAGCAGAGAAGAAGAAAACTCAGGACTGACCCGCTGCAGCAGCCGGGGCTGGTGGGCTTCTGGGAAAATTCCTGTTGGAATTAAAAGCGTGAAACAATCAGACAAACTAATCTGAACTTTCAGCTCATGATTCACAGTAAATGTCAAAGTGACCTGCAGTCCAAAGGTTGCCGGGGCAACGGTGCTGCAGGACGTGTGGACTGAGGTCCAGCTTTGTTTTGCTGAAGTGATCAAGACTTTCTCTGAGACGTAAACGCGGACTAGCAGCGGCTCTGAAAGCAGCTCTACAGATCTGTCCTTTACACCAGTGATTCTTAACCATAGGGCCGCGGCCCACACTTGGGCCGCGAGCGCCATCTAGTGGGCCGCCAAAAAAATGTCAGTTTTGTACGTGTCGGCCGCGAGGGCCGCGGGACTGCATAGCAACTCCCAACCAAATGAGGAGAAGAAGACCCTCAGCTAGCTGTACGTGTAATAGTAAGAGAAATGGTGTGTATTTACAGAGAAAATCCTTCATTTTGCACAGAGTACGTTTAGATCCACCAGGATTGGGGATCGATTAATTGGGTCTGCGCCCAGAGCGAGCGAGCGCGGCGTGATCATTTATCCCGGCGCGTCCCCGCGGCCGGGGAGGTCGGCTGAGGCTGCCGCTCGGGCGGCGGCTCCGTCGTTACTGCTGAAGGATGGTAGATGTAGATGCGTGGGCTGTCGTGTCTGCTGGACTGGACTGTTCGGGCTTTCGAAAAAGCATCGGAAAGTAACTGCTGCAACGCGACCAGAGAGCTGCGGTGCGGGCTGTGCCCGTCGCAGCTGATCAGGCTCGGATGAACCCGACCCACTGAGTCCTGACAACTTATTAATGTAAATAACTTAAAGTAAAATCAAACTAAGTTTTGTCCTCGCTGTATTTTTAAATATGCAACCCGGAATGGACAAATTCATCCTGTTCAGTCTTCCCACTGGGACAAAACCAGTGTCTCATACGTTCAGAGACCGTGGTGTTCAAAGTGCGAAAGTGAAACGCCACTGAAACAAAACACAAAGTTTTTCATCAAACATATTCACTCAAGTCTGAACTGACGTCACAGAAAATAAACTGACCATCTTAAAACACCCATGTCTGGGTCCAGATACAGCTGTGAAGCAGCTTTCTCCACAGTGAACATAATTAAAACTAAATATCGTTTCAGGCTCATCAATGAGCACCTCCACATGCATATGAGAACCTGACACCATCCAGCCCAGATTTAAAGTCCTGACAGGAGAAATTAGAGCTCAGTTCTCTCACTGAACAACAGAAAGTGGGGGCATAAGATTATAAGAGGGGAAGAAAGAAAAACTGCAAAACTGTTAAATTGTTAAGATGTGTTTATATTAATTTAGTATAAAAATGTGTTGAGACAATTAACAAAGAAAAGGGGAAATTCAAACTGCTGGTAGAGAAATAAAATAAGATAGCATTTGAAAAATAAAATAAAATCTACTTTATTTTTAAGTGAAAAAAATATGTTTAATTCAAGTTAAACATGTTAATTGGCAAATATGTACTTTTTTAATATAACAGTCAGATGCAGATGTTGATACAACTATGAGGCTACTTGAATATATACACACACACACACACACACATATATATATATATATATATATATATATATATATATATATATATATATATATATATATATATATATATATATATATTATGATGTTCTGGACCTTCGCTTGAGTAAATTTTCTCTAAATGGACTTCTTAAAGTTTTAGTTGAATACCCCTGCTATACAGTGTTTATATTTAATGGGCCCCGGGCCACTCTGTACTGAAAAAATTGGGCCCCAAGGTCAGAAAGGTTAAGAACCCCTGCTTTACACCACTACACCACGTCATCACATGCTGGAGTAGTCGATATGGGAGAAGTATCAAAATTTCGATTTTATCACGATCTTAAATAGAAAAAATTAAAAACAGACAATACACGTTACTCAGGGTGATGATAATTTAAAGACGACAAAAATTGGGTTTAAAACCGTCCGAGACGTTATTAAAAACGAGGATAGCAGTGTACCATTATCCTCGATACAGAAATGGGGCCAGAAAACCTTTTTTGGAATAATTTTAGTTGTCAGTTTCAATAAATTACATTTTGTCTGTGAGTTTTCATATTTTGCCAGTTTCTTTTTATTTTTTTTTCCCAACAATCTCTCCATTTATTTATTTATTTTTTACTTTGTCTGCATATATATTAATGGTTAATACCAAGTTGGTAAATATGGAGGATTTTTTGTGCCAAAATTAAATAAATAAATACATCATTAATTAATTAAAATGGGAATGAAATATATAATTAATTAATTAATCAAAATTAGAATGAAACATATCATTTATTAATTAAAATACAATTCATTTTAAGTAAAAATATATATTTATTATCTCAGCATTTAATTAATTAATGACACATTTAATTAATGATTTTGTGTTATGTGTGAACCATGAAATGTAAAACTGCATTTAATTAATTAATGACACATTTAATTAATGATTTCGTGTTGCTGAATCATGAAATGTAAATGTAAAACTGTCAGTTTCACTCGTCAAACTCAGTGGGCGGGACTAACGCGAATCCAGTGGAATCCACTGCTTTGGTCTGAAATTGGAGGTGGAAGAGGAAGCCGTTCGTTCTAAACATGGCAGCTGTGAGTTCGGAGGATTTTCGTGAACTTTGTAGAGAGTTGGTGAGCGATATCTTCGACCTTGCAGAGTATGTGGAAGCAGGACCTGCTGACCCCGAGCATGTAGCGTGTAAAGCAGAGGAAGTTCCTCTGCTGGATTTGCGTTAGCCCCGCCCACTGAGTTTGACGAGTGAAACTGACAGTTTTACATTTACATTTCATGATTCAGCAACACGAAATCATTAATTAAATGTGGCATTAATTAATTCAATGCTGAAATAATAAATATATATTTTTACTTAAAATGAATTGTATTTTAATTAATTAATGACATATTTCATTCTAATTTTAATTAATTAATGACACATTTAATTAATTAATGATATATTTCATTCCCATTTTAATTAATTAATGATGTATTTATTTATTTAATTTTGGCACAAAAAATCCTCCATAGGTAAAAACCTAAGGCATATATGCATTTAAAATCTTTTTTTTTTAATATCTTTTTATTTCACAATCATTTTCACAATTCACATTTTCACATTCACAATTTCTATTTTACCCACATTCCTACCCTCCCCATAATTGCTCAGTAGTCTATTTGACAGCCTATAGAGCCCTATTGTGAACCCGGAAATGTTGAGTACCCCAAAGTTTTATGTTAGAAATGTACAGTATAGGTCCCCAGTATTTAGAAACTGCCAGATGCTAACTTGCATATGTTGGGCAATTAGCATAATTAGCAACAATTAGCATACTCACATATATGGACAATATTTCAGCAGTGGAGTGGTTTTGGGGGTTATTGATGATGCTGAATCCATTTCTGACATTTTCAGAATTCAAAATGGCCGTTTCAACCAGAAGTGGCCATATTTCAACTCCCGATTTTGATGAATTTTAGTCGATTTTGAGGTTATTGATGTGCTTAATAGCACTTACATTTCAGAATCAAGAGAGCTAACCCTAACCCTAACCCTAACCCTCTAAATGTGATGAGCGACAGGATGACTGGGCTAGGGTAGTGGAGCTACGGGTGAATGGCGTCCTGGACCTGCCTGCAGCTGATGCCCAGTATCACACCAAGTGCTACAATGATTATAGGAAGGTGCCTATTGACTCAAGTGCAAGTGTTGGTTATAAACCAGTTGATAGCTGCTTAGCTGCTGTCATTGACCACATGAATGCAAACAAGTCGGTGACCTCGACTGTGTCAGAGTTACATGATGTATATGAAGCTAATTCGGGGGACCTCTGCAGGAAGCAGATGCTATCCAACTTGTGTGATTATTATGGTGACATTGTAGTTGTACTGAGGGTCTAAGGGTGCCTGACTATTGTTGGCTTTAGACAGTGCGTTGGTAAGTCACTCAAACTACTAAAACAAGTTGAAACCTCTAGTGATGATGATGATGTCACCCAGCTTGTTAGGAGAGTGCGGGCGGAGGTCCGGAATATTCCCTTGCCCCGTGAATATGACCTTGGCAGCTTCCGACATGACAAGGTCATACAAGACACAAGTCCAACCCTCCTCAAGCTTGTCTCCAGTCTCATGTCCAAGGAAGGAAAGGTGACTAAACCATCACTTACACTTGCTCAATGCATCCAGCAGCACATCAGTAGGAGCTGGAATCAGACAACTCTGGGGCTTGCTGTGAAACTCCACCATAAGCATGGTAGCTCAGAACTGGTTCAGAACCTAAATGAGCATGGCATTGTCACTACCTATGATGAAGTCCTACGGATCCGGAAGTCAGCTGCCAAATATGCTTCTGAGGACCCAGATATGTACCTGCGTGCAGTTGGCCTAGAGAAATGCATCGGCCCTATCCACAGTTGGGGTGATAATTTTGATCTTGTCGTCTTCACACCCAATGGTCGCCGCACAACTCATGCCATGGCCACTCAGTTTGTGCAGAATCCAGCAGGTATCCTGTTCACTGGAGGACCCACTCCTGGTGGTGGAGTCATGTCACTAAAATTACCCCGTCTGACGAAGCTCGAAGTTGGGAAACTTTGTCTAGCAGAAGGGAGCAGTTTTGTCATTGAACATTATACAGGCCCCAAGAAGATGACTCCACCAGCTCTAAAGGAAGTCCCAATAACTGATGCTATCCAAGATGCCATCAAACAGAGTGTTTCAAGAGCACAGAAGAAGGACCGTGCTTGGCTCTGTCAGCTCCACTCTTCCCCTCTTCCCCTGGACTGGTCAGCCTACAATGTTGTGCAAGATCGCGATGGTGATGACAGTGATCCTAAGCTGAAGACGATCAATGTCTTTGGACCACTGCTTGACTCGCCCCCTGCCCACCCTGATACAGTGCTCAGTACCATCGCCTACTTAGACACATCACTCAGGCGCCTTGGCATGAGCCACAGTCATATAACGTTTGACATGCAGCTGTACATGATCGCATGCCTGATCAAGTGGAGTGATCCACAGCAATGGTCATCAGTGGTGCTCAGACCTGGGATGATGCACGCTCTCATGTCCTTCATCGGCTCAATTGGAGAACTGATGAATTCAACCGGTGTGGAGGAGCTAGTAGGTGCATCATTTGGAGGCCTGACATCCATCTGCAATGGGAAGGCCTGGCCCAAGGCTATGCGAGCCTTCCGTATGGTTGTGTCTGCTCTTCTTCATGACTTCTTGGAGGAGGGGGAGAAGACTCACGAGCAGAGCAGAGCATTCCTGGAGAAAGAGAGAGCACCCCACAGGCCGGCTATGGGTGGATTGCTTCATCACCCCAACCCTAATAGCTCACAGGTTCTGGCGAGCAGAAAGAGAGGGTGACTGGCTGCTGCAACAACAGTGCCTTGAAGAGATGCTGCCCTATTTCTTTGCCGCCGGTCATCATCACTACTCAAGATGGATCACATGGCATCTGCGTGACATGCAGCACCTTCCTGCTACTGCCAAGGATGACCTCCTCGCTGGAAGCCATGTGTGCCACCACTCAGATGGTGCAGCTGCAGTGAGTGGTGATATGTTTGGGGAGCAGACATGCATCAAGCAAGGGAAGGGAGTAGGAGGCATGAAGGGCATCTCCACCAACCCTGAGCAGGTCGCCGTGTGGATCCAATCTTTCGGTATCTGCTCCCATCTCTCCAAGTCATTGGATGCGATGTACGACGATGCTGAAGCACTGGATAAAACAATGAAGCCCAATAGACATAAAGAAGAGGGTAAAGGACGGCGGGAGTTGGACGCAGAGGACCGGGCTAAAATCCTGAGAGTGCTATGGGAAAACTCCCACCCACTCACCACAGAGACTACTACCCTCCACCATATCATAAACGGCCAGGTGGCGGATGGAAAGGTCAATGTGCAAGATGCACTGAAGATTGGACAGGATATGAGCACACTGTTCTCTTCATCACTTCCTGGGGGATTTCATGTGCCCATCTCAAATAAGGTGGTGACAATGAAATTCAAGACAAAAGGAGTGAGGGTCAATGGGAAGATCATATGTGACCTTGAGGCATTGTTTGCTCGGCTGCTGGTGGTGGGGAAAAAGAGAAGAATTGAGCTCTCTGCCCTCTTTGACTACGAGCTCGGCCCGGTCCCTGCATCCATCACCGATGAGTATGGATGCCTCAGAAAGGGTAACAAGTCTGTGATCATCCGGCATCTTGGAATCCTTGTCCCCAATCCCCACCCACCAGACATTGTACTCATTGATGCATCACAGCTTATCTACCACGTGGTGTGGCCATCGTCAGGCACCGTGACTGACCTTGCAGCCAGCATGGGGCGCAGGCTTAATCGCTACATCACCCAAACGTTTGTCATCTTTGACCGGTATGAGCAAGTCTCTGCCAAAGACCACGAGAGGCAGAGAAGAGCCGGGGAGCGCTCAATAGAGTATCAACTCTCACTGACAACCCCTCTACCTAACCGCGACAAAGTGATGAAGAAACAAACAAGCGGAGGCTGGGCAAGCTCCTGTGCATGCACAGCATAGGAGATCACATCAAGATGGTTAGCAGAGCAGACAGTATTGTCACTCATGATGAGGCTGACGTCTCCCTCATCTCATACATGTTGGGCGTGGAGCTAAAACTGTCCGCATTCTCAGCAATGACACTGATGTGTTTGTGCTCATGGTCTATTGGTGCTGGAAGGCGGGTATCACATGTCACCTGCAGATGGAGAGATGGGATGGCACTGTTCTCAATATCAATTCGACAGTAGAGATTCTGGGTGAGCAGTGTCACTCCATCCTGGCTATGCATGCTCTCTCCGGGTGTGACACCACCTCCTATCCCACCGGGAAAGGGAAGGTGTCTGCGCTCAAGGCCATGAGAGTAGTACCTGGTGACCTGCTTCACTTTATTGGAGAGGAGGGAGCTACTGATTTGCAGATCACAGAGGCAGTGAGGGGTTTCTTCCTGGCTCTGTACAACCAGAGGAAGTCGGCATCTCTGAACGTCGCCAGATATGACATCTACCGAAAGCGTAAAAACCCCCCAGCACTGAAGACACTGCCTCCTACAGAGCGAAACGCGCACCTTCATGGACGACCTGCCCATCTACAGGTGCTGCTTTGGAAAGCAGCAGACCGCCCTGATCCACCAGCTGTGGACATCACAAAGTTTGGATGGGACAAGAAAGAAGGCGAGAAGGAAGGAGAGGAAGTCATCATGCCTGTCCTGGATGCAAGCCCCATTGCTCCTCCTGCCCTGTTGGACATTATCAGCTGTAGCTGCAAAGCTGGGTTAAAGCCATGTACAACAGCAAAGTGCAGCAGCGCAGCTGCAGGCCTGGCCTGTACCAGCTACTGCTTCTGCAAAGGCTATGATGGTAGATGTTGCAACACGTACACACACTCACAGCAAGAAGAGCAAGACAACAAGAATGTAGAGTCCGGAGAAGAAGATGATGACAGAGCAGACGACGAGGATCAGGTTGAGATTGATTATGAAGATATGATTTATAACAGTGCAGAGTAGTAGAAATGCAAGGCACTCTTGCTTGATGAAAGTTTTCCAGTTGTAATGCATTGTGTAACTAGTTCACATAAAGTTTTCTGCTTTGATAATTTTGGGTATATTTGTGTTTTAAAACCTGTGTGTAAACTCATGTGTTCTACCTGTTGAACATGTTTTACTTGTATTATAGTTCCTTCTCTATTTTTTGAGGATATTATTCAGCCATAGTCATATTATTAGGGCCTGAGCACTTACAGTGTGAAGGCTCTAATGTATCTGTAGGAATTATTCTTTCTTTATTCTTTCTTCTGACGAAATGAGGGCCTTTTTGCCCCCCTAAACGTCCCCCAAAAGTCACCAAATTTTGCACGCAAGCCAGGCCTGGCGAAAAATTTGATGGTTTGCATTAATGGGCGTGGCAAAATGGCTCAACAGCGCCCCCTAAAAAACTTTGTGCCTCAAGCCCCACAATACGGTTTGACGTACATGCACGAAAATCGGCACACACCTGTATCATGTCGCAACTTAAAGAAAAGTCTCTTGGCGCCATGGCCGAAACCGAACAGGAAGTTGGCCATTTTGAATTAATCGTGTAATTTTGGCGAAATTTATGACATTCCATCGGCAGTTAATACGGCCCGAACCGTAACGTGCCCCCAGGTGTGTTATTCATCAAAATGTGCGTCTCCATCCTGCCACTACACACATTACTTTTTTCTCAGTCTGGACATGTTAATCTTGTGGCACATAGTTGGTTTGATGGGTTGCTGTAAACCTCAGGAGGTAGAGAATGTGTTTGAGATGTTGCAGGACTGAGTTCAATTCTATGCAAAACTATCAGAAAATTACGCCAAGTAATGCTCTGTTAAATATTAAATGTGAGAACTAGTCATTTTTTTTTTTTATTAAAATAGGAGTACCTGCTTGTGTTGAGGTTCAGTGCCCTCTTCAACATGTTCTTTAACATGTTGAACATTTTGAAAGCTTGAAACAAAGGACAAAAGATAAAAAGTTTTCAGTGCAGTTAAACTTGTGTCCTGGTGTAGCTCATCTTGGAACAAAGGCTTTTAATGCAGAGGTTATTGGACCAAACCTTATACCTGAACCACTTTTAAAATGACGTCCTTCTACTGACGATTGAAAACTGGCCAGGAAGCCTGGGAAAGAGGCAATAATGTGGGGCCTCATGGTAAAGAGCTGTACATTGCTAAAGAGACTGTGAGTTCAATTCCCGCCAGAGGTCTTCAGCCCATTGACTTTAAGTAGCACAAATCCACTTTTAGAGTTCAACTCACAAAATGAAAAGATAAATGCACTAAGAGAGATGTCTTCCCCCAAGGATACTGGTGGTGTGGAGGGTTTGCTCAGGGCTGTAAGGCGCCAATGAAAGGGTGGTGCATGTTGGTTCAAACCCGCAGTATCTGGAGAGGGAGAGGCATCAGACCTTATACCTGGACCACTTTTAAAATTACGTACTTCTACTGACGATTGAAAACTGGCCAGGAAGCCTGGGAAAGAGGCAAGAATGTGGCGCCTCATGGTAAAGAGCTGTGCATTGTTAAAGAGACTGAGAGTTCAATTCCTGCCAGAGGTCTTCAGCCCGTTGACTTTAAGTAGCACAAATCCACTTTTAGAGTTCAACACACAAACTGAAAAGTTAAATGCGCTATATGAGAGATGTCTTCTGTCTGAGTGTAGTTTGGTGGTGTGGAGTGTTTGCTCACGCCTTTAAGGCGCCAATGAAAAGGTGGTGCATGCTGGTTCAAACCATCCTCAGTATCTGGAGGCATCAGACCTTATAATTGGACCACTTTTTAAATGATGTCCTTCAACTGAGGACTGAAAACTGGCCAGGAAGCCTGCAAAGGAGGCAAGTATGTTGTGCACCATGGAAGAGTGCCGCACGTTGTTAAACAGACTGTGAGTTCAATTCCCGCCGGACTTCTTCATCCAGTTGTCTTTAAGTAGAACTAAATCCACTTATAGAGTTCAACACTCAAAATGAAAAGATAAATGCACTATGAGAGATGTCTTCCCCCAAGGATACTGGTGGTGTGGAGGATTTGCTCAGGGCTCTAAGGTGCCAATGAAAGGGTGGTCCATGCTGGTTCAAACCCCGCAGTATCTGGAGAGGTAGAGGCATCAGACCTTATACCTGCACCACTTTTAAAATGACGTCCTTCTACTGACGATTGAAAACTGGCCAGGAATCCTGGGAAAGAGGCAAGCATGTGGCGCCTCATGGTAAAGAGTTGCACATTGTTAAAGAGACTGTGAGTTCAATTCCCGCCAGAGGTCTTCAGCCCGTTGACTTTAAGTAGCACAAAATCGAGTTTTAGAGTTCAACGCTAAAAATGAAAAGATAAATGCACTAAGGGAGATGTCTTCCCCCCAAGGATACTGGTGGTGTGGAGGGTTTGCTCAGGGCTGTAAGGTGCCAATGAAAGGGTGGTGCATGCTGGTTCAAACCCTCCCCATCCTCAGTATCTGAAGGGCTAGGGGGATCAGGTAGGATGAGGAGGGCTTAGTAAAAAACTTTAGTTGATACTTCAACTTCTACAGGAGTATTTTAAACTCTAGTATCTATACTTCTACCTGAGTAATGAAGGTGAATACTTTTGACACCTCTGGTCATCAACAACTTGTCATCAAGGTCTACACAACTCCATTAGTGACAGTTTACAGCCAGTGGAGGCTCAAACTGTTGAACTTGTCTTTGCTGCCGGTAAAACTATGACCACAAAATAACGTTTATGCATGTGCAATCAAAATCTATGACTGTTTCTGGAATTCACGCCTTTTGGAAAAAAATGTGCTTCCATACCTGTGACCCAAATGAGAATAAGTATGTATGGATGGATACACATAAAGTTTGACATAAAGAGTCGTGGGTGGTGTGATCTGACTCGGTATTGAGTCCTTGACCTTCACACTGTAGATCATGGCATTTTACTGCACAGGTTAGAGCATGTTGTTGGGATTAAAGGGACAGCTCTACGTTGGTTTAAATAATATCTATCTGACAGGTTCCAGTTTGTTCATGTACATGAGGTTTCTTCAGAACAGTCAAGGGTCTGTTATGGTGTTCCGCAGGGTTCAGTGCTAGGGCCAATCTTGTTCAGTTTATACATGCAGCCGTTGGGAAGTATAATCCAGAATCACGGCATACACTTTCATTGTTATGCTGATGATACGCAGCTCTTTTTGTCTATGAAGCCGGATGAAACAGAACCATTAGTTAAACTTCAGGCATGTCTTAGGGACATCAAGGACTGGATGTCCAGAAATTTCTTGCTTCTAAATTCAGATAAAACAGAGGTTATCATTCTTAGTCCAGAGCATCTTAGGAAGGGACTAGATGGTGTTGCGATGGCTTCCAATGCAACTGTGAGAAACCTTGGTGTTGTTTTCGATCAGGATTTGTCGTTTAAACCATATGTTAATCAGGTTTGTAAAATAGCGTTTTTCCATCTCCGTAATATTGTAAAAATTAGGAAAATCCTCTCGCAGAGGGATGCAGAAAAACTAGTTCATGCGTTTGTATCTTCTAGGCTGGATTACTGTAATGTGTTGTTAGCAGGATGTCCAAGTAATTTGCTGAATAGGCTCCAGCTGATCCAAAATGCAGCAGCACGAGTGCTGACAGGAATTAGCAGGAGAGACCATGTCTCTCCAGTGTTAGCGTCGCTCCATTGGCTACCTGTAAAATTCAGAATTCAATTTAAAATGTTATTACTTGCATAGAAAGCCCAAAACGGCTTAGCTCTGCATTATTTACAAGATTTGATAGTGCCTTATGTTCCTGGCAGAGCTCTCTGTTCTCAGAGTGCAGGTTTACTTGTAGTTCCTAGAGTATCTAAATGTAGATTTGGAGGGCGGGCGTTCTGCTATCAGGCACCATTACTATGGAACCAACTTCCAATCTGGGTTAAGGAGGCTGACACCACCTCCACCTTTAAAACTAAACTTAAAACCTTTCTGTTTATTAAAGCCTATAGTTAGTGTTTAGTAAACCTCTAGCTGGTGTTGGTAAATCTCTAGGTAGTGTAAACTCTAGTGTGTTAGAGTCAGTAGTCTTAGTTTCAGCTATAGAACAAGACTATAATAGTTAGTCTCAAATATAGCTTCGCGGTAGATATGCTGCTATAGGCTTATGCTGCAGGGGGGCACCGACATGATCCGCTGGGCGGTGCCTCTCACCCTTCTTCTCCTCTCCTCTTCCCTTCCTCTCTTCTCCATTACCATTTTTATTAATTACAAATATCTCATAGCTATCATTTTTGTCCATCGTTCCTGTAGTTTCTTGTGCCGGCCCCCTTTTTTCTCTTTTGTGCATGTTTGCAGGCCGGAGCCTCGGGAGCTGCGTTCTGGCCTGCGTTACCCCCCTATTAACAATTGCGTTCATAAGGATAAAGTTTTAAACAAAATAAAAATTAAAGAAATAGTCTCTTCTCCCCGTGTGTATCTGCCTGTCATGCCGGGTGCGCGCATGTTGTGTTTACTTTTAAGCCTGATTTATGGTTCCGCGTCACCAACGCATAGCCTACGCCGTAGGGTCCGGCGTATGGTGCGCGTCGCTGTGTACCCTACACCGTAGGCTCTGCGTTGGTGTGACGCGGAACCATAAATCAGCCCTGAGCAGCTCTGAGGGGAGGAGGGGGAGCGGGGCTCCGCTCCCGTCTTCGCATCGCTTTCGCACAGACAGTCTTGAGGATTTGCAATCACAGGCTGAGCCTACCGTTAGTTTTTAAACTGTAAAGTGGGGGGGGACAAATACATGATTTTGAAAAGTGGGGGGGGACATGTCCCCCCTGTCCCCAGTGGTAATTGTGTTGTGGCACTAACGGGCAGCAACGGCGTGCTGCCACTCACTCGCTTTATTTTATTGTATACTATTTATATACTTATTCTAACTTTTACTGTGACCACCAGATAATGTAGTTTTCCTGTCCTCCACATCATCTACAACATCTAGGTCTCCGTGAAAGTCAGTGTCACGGTGGCTGGACAGTCTCATTCATTCTGACGCCAAACAGACTGCAGGAAGTCACTGTGCATGCTCAGTAGGCTCATCCATATGCATTTATGGTAAAAAGTGTGCGTGCACACGGTTTTATTGATCCAGATTTTTTTTTGCCCCCGGCATTTTCGGCTTTTGGGTGTACGTGCACTTTTAGTATGACTCCTACGCAGTCCATTTTAAATAAGGCCCCAGGTCTGAAGAATCTACATGGAAGTCATACAAGCTTCCACTGCAGTATGAACGTGCACAAGGGTGCGAGGGCCCGTTCATCGCTGCTTGCAGCTTTAATTCTAGTTTGGTATGGCACCTGCTTTTGTTACCTCCAATACCCAATTGTGAGTCACCTCAGAGTATAATGTGAATTAAAATGTACATGTTCTGCACTGTTTGGATAATTGTGTTCATAAATATCCTACAATTTATAACCGAGTTGTTTCAATTATTTCAAATACATAAGTTATCTGTCCAATTCAATCGATTCAGCATCTTCTAAAACTTCTAAACTGACTGAAACTTCATCAAAATCGGCCCACCAGGAGTTGAAATATGGCCACTTCTGGTTTAAATGGCCATTTTGAATTTTGAAAATGTCAGAAATGGATTCAGCATCCTCAATAACCCCCAGAACCACTCCAATATTGTCCAAATTGGCCAAGCAATTGCTGAAATATTGTCCATATATGTGAGTATGCTAATTGATGCTAATTGATGCTAATTATGCTAATTGCCAAACATATGTAAGTTAGCATCCGCAGTTTCTAAATGCTGGAGACCTATACTGTACATTTCTAACATAAAACTTTGGGGTACTCAACATTTCCGGGTTCACATTGCTGGCAAGTAGACTACAGGGGGAAAAGAACAAATCATACATTAAGGGAGAACAAAATGTATTAGATATAAAAAAAATTAAAATTATATATATATAGATATATATATATATATATATATATATATATATATATTAGGGCTGGGCGATTAAACGATCTCGATTTGTGATCACGATCAAATTAAGTTCGATCACGGTGATCAGCTGTGGGTATACTTTCTCGATCACGTGCAAAACATGCTGCAGCAAAGTGCACGACAACCAATCACAACCCGCTTTCCTGGCACCGCGCTGTCTGCATTAATTGATCATGCGCATGACATGCCGCGGCAAGTTGCATGACCATAGGAGCACATTTTCTTTTAGCCTCTGGCGTACCGGGGCTTTTTACGGCGTACCGGGACTTCTCATGAGCTCACAGTACTCTGTTCTCCCCTTGTGATAGTGGCGTCGCAACGCGACTGCCTCTCGTGAGACGTTCACTCGTAAAGCCTCATTTATGGTTCCGCGCTAAATCGATGCAGAGCCTACGCCGTATGGTACGCGGCGCCCCATACAGCATGAACTATAAAAACACCATAAAACTCAGATAGACTAACCGACCACACGTTTCAACTAGCAGATAACCGATGCTACGATAAAAACCCCAGCCAGATCTGGCGTCATTAAATTAAATAAAGATGTTCTTGCCTATTTGAAGCGAAGTCTGCGCCTCCCGTTTCGTCAAAGTCCCGGGCCAGTCCCCTCAGCCTTGGGTCTGTCATCACGGTTTTAGGGGGGAGAGGGGGGGGCTATGCCCACTCAAACGTGCATATTGCCCACCGGCGTCTCCATCCCGGCGGCGGCGGCGAGAGCGGAGAGCGGAGAGCGGGTGGCGGAGCGCTGCGGGCTGTAGAGCCCCGGCTACGCAGGCTACGGCGTAGCCTACGCCGTCTACGCAGGAGCCTAATGCACTGGTAAGATGCGCACGACATTGATCATTTTTGCAGATCTCCCGTGCATCACAGAACTTTGATCCAGTTTCCCTGAACCGAGACGTCTTATGGGCTCCCTCGTCAGCCTCCACGGCCGGGAGATGCTGCTCAACTATGTTTTAGATACCTGTCCCAGTTAAACTAACACGGCTTATCTTCCCAGAGCCACCGTCGTACGTCATCGCCCCCAGAATACATTGCGCAGGTAAAACATGGCGCCTCCCGCAGGTCAAAATATGTAATAAACATTGTAGATTTTTAAAGCAATTAGATTATTTTATGTGTTTCTAACAACATATTTTAGTATAAGAGAACAATTGTGGCTAATTAGGGACTACATGTCTTAATATGCAGGGTTCCCTTTTAAATGATCATGAAAAATTTTTTTGTCTGCTAAAACTATTTGAAACTTTTTTAAACTGCTTAAAACTACCTCTTTGTTGTGCCATTTTCTATATGGCTCTTGTTAAAACATGCTATTTGCTTTATTTGTTAATAAAAAAAACAACTAATCTCTGGTTTCTTTCTATTTTATTCCAGAAAGGAGGGGGGATCTTCTGATTTAAAAAAATCATGATTAAAAATCGAGATCATTCAATATGGGAAAAAAAATCGTGATCACTTTTTTTGCCATATCGCCCAGCCCTAATATATATATATATATATATATATATATATATATATATATATACACGTATATACACACATACACACATATATATATATATATATATATATACATATATACACATATATATATATATATATATATATATATATATATACACGTATATACACACATACACATATATATATATATATATACACATACACATACACATATATATATATATATATATATATATATATATATATACACACATATATATATACATATACATATGTATTTTGCCAGTTTTTTCATTGTTATTATTTACATTCTGTTCAGTACTCCAAATTTTTTTTATTTAATTGGAGCTGAATTCACTTTAAACTGTCTGCTGAATTTTAACCAGAACATCTTTTTTCTTTTTAAAGTAATTTTAGCTATTTTAAGCAGGCATTTGAACCCTTATTTTAGTACCGTCTGTAACGGTACAATATCCTTTGCGAGATAAAAGATAACAGCTTTTGTTACATCTTCCGATCGCCTGCTTGTTTATACCGTGTCCTAGACGATCCCGCGATCTCTGCAGTTTCAAAGATCGTCTAAGCTGGATGATCTTTTTATTTACTACGCAGCGATTTCCAAACAACTACAGATCTGCTCGAGGAAATCAATTTTTTTCCAACGTGGGATTGTTCAATTTTCAAACGATAAAACCGACGACTAATTTCACATCGTAACACGGTCCATTCTTGTTCTGTCAAATCAGGGAAAACTCTTATTTTGCACAACAGCTTAACTTTTTGGATACAGTGGTTGTTATTTCTACGACGGAGTATTAGGGCCAAACTAAGACAAAAGAAACATTTAAATTACGAGAATAAAGTCATAATAATATGAGAATAAAATCGTAAAATTACGAGAATAAAGTCGTAAAATTACGAGAATAAAGTCATAATATTACGAGAATAAAGGCGTAATATTTTGAGAATAAAGTTGTAATATTACGAGAATAAGGTTGTAATATTAAATATATTATAAATATATAAATATACCTTCAGAAGATGCTCAATATTCCTAATTTTAATACAGGGAGAAGATGCTCTTCCTGTTAGAGTTCTCATAAATTATATTCTCATAATATTACGACTTTATTCTCGTAATATTACGACTTTATTCTCACAATATTATGACTTTATTTTCGTAATTTTACGACTTTATTCTCGTAATTTCCAATTATTTTTTTTTGCCCCTAATACTCCGTCGTATATTTCAAATCAAGACAAAAAGGTAAAAAAAAAGAAGATGCTTCACTCAACATAAAACAGAAAGATGCACTAACCTCCATTGGAGAGACAAAGGCTGTTCAGATTCAGGTGTCCGGTGCGGTTCTGGTCACTCCTGGATCCACAGACAGAGAACGTGACGATCAGAACGTTATCATTTCAGGCTGTTTTGGCACCAGACCTGTGTTCACCTGTAGAGCAGCTCCAGGGCGACGGTGTCTCCGTAGTCGTGGGACACCAGGTTGACGCGCTGGTGACCGAGGCCCAGGTGAGACGCCAGCGCCTCCACCACGCTGGCCTGCTCGAAGATGGAGTACCGGTGCGGCCTCTGCACAGAAACGATGAGTAAATCATGGAAATAAACTGTTTGTGGACGTGCAAACCTTAACTCTGATCACCGGTTTATCGCTGAAGCCAAAGCCGAGGAAATCCAGAGCGATGACTCGATGGAAGCGCTGCGTGAGCGGATCCCAAATCTGGATGGATGGAGGAAAGAAAAACATTTCAAAACATGTTTCTTTACTAACAATTTGAATTCTTTTATGTTAATAGTTTGCTTAAAGTGTTTGGGAAGTGGGTTCCATGCAGACATAACTCTGTAAATCACTGCTCTTTTACCATAGTTTGTCTTTATGTTTGGCAGTAAAGTTACCTCTGAGCACGTCTTGTGCTGTAGCTATGATTTTTTTTAACTGTAACATAATTGTTTGTACAGAACTTGTGGGGTTTTTGATATGGATACATTTCTTACAAATATTAATAAAGAATAAAGTAAGGATTTGTATCTCACGGTAAAAATGATAAATTCCTGTTGATGACGTTTTTGTGTAAAGCTGATTTATGGTTCTGTGTTAAATCCATGCACAACAGGAAGGAAGGAAGGAAGGAAGGAAGGAAGGAAGGAAGGAAGGAAGGAAGGAAGGAAGGAAGGAAGGAAGGAAGGAAGGAAGGAAGGAAGGAAGGAAGGAAGGAAGGAAGGAAGGAAGGAAGGAAGGAAGGAAGGAAGGAAGGAAGGAAGGAAGGAAGGAAGGAAGGAAGGAAGGAAGGAAGGAAGGAAGGAAGGAAGGAAGGAAGGAAGGAAGGAAGGAAGGAAGGAAGGAAGGAAGGAAGGAAGGAAGGAAGGAAGGAAGGAAGGAAGGAAGGAAGGAAGGAAGGAAGGAAGGAAGGAAGGAAGGAAGGAAGGAAGGAAGGAAGGAAGGAAGGAAGGAAGGAAGGAAGGAAGGAAGGAAGGAAGGAAGGAAGGAAGGAAGGAAGGAAGGAAGGAAGGAAGGAAGGAAGGAAGGAAGGAAGGAAGGAAGGAAGGAAGGAAGGAAGGAAGGAAGGAAGGAAGGAAGGAAGGAAGGAAGGAAGGAAGGAAGGAAGGAAGGAAGGAAGGAAGGAAGGAAGGAAGGAAGGAAGGAAGGAAGGAAGGAAGGAAGGAAGGAAGGAAGGAAGGAAGGAAGGAAGGAAGGAAGGAAGGAAGGAAGGAAGGAAGGAAGGAAGGAAGGAAGGAAGGAAGGAAGGAAGGAAGGAAGGAAGGAAGGAAGGAAGGAAGGAAGGAAGGAAGGAAGGAAGGAAGGAAGGAAGGAAGGAAGGAAGGAAGGAAGGAAGGAAGGAAGGAAGGAAGGAAGGAAGGAAGGAAGGAAGGAAGGAAGGAAGGAAGGAAGGAAGGAAGGAAGGAAGGAAGGAAGGAAGGAAGGAAGGAAGGAAGGAAGGAAGGAAGGAAGGAAGGAAGGAAGGAAGGAAGGAAGGAAGGAAGGAAGGAAGGAAGGAAGGAAGGAAGGAAGGAAGGAAGGAAGGAAGGAAGGAAGGAAGGAAGGAAGGAAGGAAGGAAGGAAGGAAGGAAGGAAGGAAGGAAGGAAGGAAGGAAGGAAGGAAGGAAGGAAGGAAGGAAGGAAGGAAGGAAGGAAGGAAGGAAGGAAGGAAGGAAGGAAGGAAGGAAGGAAGGAAGGAAGGAAGGAAGGAAGGAAGGAAGGAAGGAAGGAAGGAAGGAAGGAAGGAAGGAGGAAGGAAGGAAGGAAGGAAGGAAGGAAGGAAGGAAGGAAGGAAGGAAGGAAGGAAGGAAGGAAGGAAGGAAGGAAGGAAGGAAGGAAGGAAGGAAGGAAGGAAGGAAGGAAGGAAGGAAGGAAGGAAGGAAGGAAGGAAGGAAGGAAGGAAGGAAGGAAGGAAGGAAGGAAGGAAGGAAGGAAGGAAGGAAGGAAGGAAGGAAGGAAGGAAGGAAGATATGAGCCAGGAAGGAAGATATGAGCCAGGAAGGAAGATATGAGCCAGGAAGGAAGATATGAGCCAGGAAGGAAGATATGAGCCAGGAAGGAAGATATGAGCCAGGAAGGAAGATATGAGCCAGGAAGGAAGATATGAGCCAGGAAGGAAGATATGAGCCAGGAAGGAAGATATGAGCCAGGAAGGAAGATATGAGCCAGGAAGGAAGATATGAGCCAGGAAGGAAGATATGAGCCAGGAAGGAAGATATGAGCCAGGAAGGAAGATATGAGCCAGGAAGGAAGATATGAGCCAGGAAGGAAGATATGAGCCAGGAAGGAAGATATGAGCCAGGAAGGAAGATATGAGCCAGGAAGAAAGAAAGATATGAGCCAGAAAGAAAGAAAGATATGAGCCAGAAAGAAAGAAAGATATGAGCCAGAAAGAAAGAAAGATATGAGCCAGAAAGAAAGAAAGATATGAGCCAGAAAGAAAGAAAGATATGAGCCAGAAAGAAAGAAAGATATGAGCCAGAAAGAAAGAAAGATATGAGCCAGAAAGAAAGAAAGATATGAGCCAGAAAGGAAAGAAAGAAATTAGCAAGAAAGAAAGAAAGGCGGATATCAGAGAGATTGTCAGTTAATTGTAATCTGTTAGGAGTTATGAATGTTTGATTTTCTTTATACTTTTGGTTTAATCAAATTAGTGTGCTGAGTGAAGTTATCATTACTATATGGATATATGTTTTATCTTTGTTTACTTTTGTATGTATTTTATGTCTGTTATATTTTAATGTATCATTCTTTGTCATGTAGGATAATCGTTCTGTTTTTTTTTTTCCTTTGGTAGATGTGTGAATGTATATATTATATTATATTGTTCTTTAATTGTTTTTTTTGTATATTTTTTTTAAATTGCATTGTAATTTTTAATTGACTTATTGAATTTTGAACTGTAAATGATGTACATGTTTGTACCTAAATAGATCTTTCCTAACAGAGTCTTTTAACACGGCAGCAACTTTGCTGATTAAAACGGGACAGAACCAAGAGAAAATAACCAGTATTTATTTATCTGTTTATCTGTTTGAAATCTGCTTCTACTTCTATCTGCTAAAGAAGAAGTAGCGTATTCTTCTTTGCATTTATTTTGTCTTAGTTTTGATTCTAATTCCGGTTACAGCGCCCCGAGCGGTGGAAGAGAAATCCACAGAATAGCTGCACCTTTGTATAAGCTGCACGGTTGAAAACCTATGAATAAAGTAGCGGCTTATAGTCCAGAAAATACGGTATTTGTAGTTTTCTTGTCTGTGACGTGTTGAGGATGTGATGTACCTTGTTCCAGTCGTAGCTGGACGTGGGGAAGCCGTGCAGCAGAATCACCACGTCTGAGCTCCCTAAAGCACCAAAGGAGTCTGTGGGGGAAACAAGAGGTCCAGACAGGTTTCAGATACACCAGAAGGAGAACAAATCCCCCAGATTTACCCGCGTGGTGCTGCCCGTCACCTCTGTAGAAAACCTCCCTGCTCCTGAAGCGGAAGACGCGCCCGGCGCCGTGCCACTTCTGCAGGGCCGGGGATAGCTGGGGCGGGGGGATGTGCAGGTACACGGCCGCCAGCGGGATGCACACCAGCCCCACGTGGATCCACCACTCCCTCATGCTGAGCTCGGGGGGGAGGACGGTCTCATTCCTAACTCTGCAGGACAGACGGGGATGACACACAAGTTTTTTTTCCTTCGTCAACACAAAACATAAAAAGCGTTTTTCAGCTCTTTTGTTCCCAAACTCCTACATTGGTGACCCCAATTTTTCTTTGGACGTTTCCAGAGTTAACTGGACAGACAGCAAGATGGCAACAAATAATGAATGAAGCCATATTATTTTCTTCATGGATGATTTGGAATTTTCTGTTTCTGATATTATTAATATAATTTTGTTATTGGGTAAGTACCATATTCAATGTGCCAAATGGAGAAATTGTAAACCCTCCTTCCAGGGTTTTATTAACGATTTTAAGATTTTTTTCACACGTCTCAAAAGAGTAGAAAACAAAAATGCAAGTAAAATAAGTCTAGACATTGCTCGTTATTTGTTATTCTAATTTAATAATTCCTCTCTTTTTTTATGCTCCATTATTTGAATTTAAATGCTTAATTTATTTTGTTACCAATATGCACCTTTTGATTCTTAGAGCGCCTTGTTTTTTGTATTCCTTACAAGAATCCCCATTTTTTATTTTGCCTTCTTTTCATATTGCATTTAAATTGATATTTGCCCATTATCCTCTTTGAGAGTTTGTATATTTTCAATAAAGTTTTGTTCAATTAATGTAATTTTTTGGGTCTCAAATATTTTTATGCATTCAAACACTATTTTTCTTTGATTGAAAGTTTGTTTTTTATTGAAAATATATTTTTTTCTTTTTGAAGCAACTTCTTTTTTGATTAAATGATAAAGACACAAATGTCCTACCCATAATAATATGGCCCAAACACAAAACAACACTACTTCAATCGAAAAAGTTGCTTAAAAAAAAAAAGTCACTTTTATCAAAGAAAACATTTCCAATCAAAGAAAAACAGTGTTCAAATGCATTTTTTTGAGTCTCAAATATTTTTTTTTGCATTCAAACACTTTGATTGAAATACATTTTTTTGATTGAAGTGAATTTTTTTGATTAAAAATATATATTTTGATTGAAGCAATCTTTTTTTTGATTGAATTATTAAGAAACAATATTCCTCCATACCCACTGCGGGATGTTTGTGTCAAACTGATTCAATAAAAAAAAAAAAGACTTCAAAACTTTTTTCACTTCAATCAAAAAAAAAAACAAAATCACTTCCAATCGAAAGAAATATTTTCAATCCAAAAAGTGTTCAAATGCAATTTTTTGAGTCTCGAATATTTTTTTGCATTCAAACACTTTTTTTCTTTGATTGAAATACATTTTTTTGATTAAAGTGATTTTTTTTTTAATTGAAAATATATGTTTTGATTGCAGCAATCTTTTTTTTGATTGAATAATTAAGAAACAAATCTACCTCCATAATATGGAGGTAGATATATTTCTTAATTATTTATTATTATTATTATTATTTATTATTTTTGGCATTCAAACACTTTTTTCTTTGATTGAAACACATTTTTTTGAGTGAAGTGAATTTTTTTTAAATTTAAAATATATATTTTTGATTGCAGCAATCTTTTTTTTTATTGAATAATTAAGAAACAAATCTACCTCCATGTTTCTTAATGATTTATTATTATTATTATTTATTTTTTTTTTTTTTTGCATTTAAACACTTTTTCTCTTTGATTGAAATACATTTTTTTGATTGAAGTGAATATTTTTTTATTTTATTGAAAATATATTTTTTGATTGAATAATTAAACAAATCTACCTCCATATCCAGTTAACTCAGTCTGGAAACGTCCAAAGAAAACCGGGGTCACCAATGTAGGAATTTGGGAACAAAAGAGCTGAATAAACGCTTTTTGTGGACGAAAGAAAAAGAATTGTGTTGTTTAATTATTTCTCTCTCATTAACGAACATTAACAGAACACTAACAGGAAAGTCCTCACATCTCAGCAACACAGCATGTTAATAACACCAGATCCTGGTGAATTATAACCCACTAAAACTACAGTCTCCTGCTAGTGATTATTGGTCATTAAGGGGAATAATTCTGCATAAACTTACACAAACGCTCCGACTTGTCATTGAGATTTGCAGGCGTTGAGGAAATTCCTGCAGAGCAACACAGGAAACACGGGTTTGGAGGATAAACCATCACTACAGATGTCTCACTCGGGTTATTATTTATTATATGTGATCTATAATAACAGAGCAGCGCCTGGTCCGAGGTTTGTTGTGGAGAGTGAAGCATCTTCTTTATAAACGATCTTTGGACGTTTGATACAAACCCGAGGAGCAGGTACACACTGCCCCCTGCTGGCGGGGATGAACAACAGAATCAGGTTTATTTGGTGAGGTTTATTTGCTCACTGTACTCTGTACTCTGTACTCTGATCCTCGTTTTTACGGATATAAGCTTCTGAAACTTACTGAGTGTAACATTTTCCACAATGCCTGTGTAATGTATAATGTAGTGTTTAGACTCAATAACAGACTCTGTCATCTCATCCCAACTTATGCTCCTTAATATGAACACGCCACAAGGGGAAAACAACTTTTAAAGGGAAAGAAAAGGCAACTGAAATGTACAAGTTTCAGTGTAACCTGTAAAGGTCCAAAAATTTGGAATGAGATTGATATAAAATGCTATAAAAGAGTCTGGATCTCTCTCAATTTTCAAAAAGAGACAAAAACAAAAATTGTTATTAAATTATGTCTTTTCTTATTAAATTATGTCTAATTCTCGAATTATGTCTAACTCTAAAACTATCTGTCAATGTTTATGTACCAATACCTGATGTATTTTTACAAGAATATCTTTGTATCTTGGAAATCTGAGGAGGTCTCAGGGTTTTATTATATAAACTCTGTGAACAGTAAATAGACAAATGACAGCTCTTATTAACATATATACAATTTTAAAAAAGTGAAAGGTGCAGCAGTATGAGGTAGACATGGTTATTAATGAAAAGTGCATTGTTACAGCATATGATTGTGGTTATTATTATTGAAAGATCCTAGTGTTCGTTTGTCTGGTGCACCATAAAAAAACCAGTGAAATAGAATCAAAGTTACAGTGAAGTGTGTACAAATATATAGAAATATTCAACTATGTGTATTTATATATGTGTGTGAGTATAATTACTGTATATAATAATATAACAGTAATAATACTGTTATTTAGCAGTGTACTGTGTGTGAATACTTATGAATACGGGTTAAATAATTAGTGAATGGGGGTAGGATTAAATAAGTTTACACTTCTTCCTACTCCTTTTTGCACATGTAAATTAAGATATCAAGTTTTAAAGTATGAAATTCTTTGTTTTGTTTTCTTATCTTCTCTTGAATTGTTGTTTTTTACATGTACAAAAATAAATCAAATCAAATCAAAGTTAATACAAGCTTTTATTATATCATGCACAATTTTTTCCGGCCGGAGGTACACTTTTCTAAAACCACATAGGCGGGAGAGAAATGCACACGGTGGTCATCAATCCAGTTCAATTTATTCTAAAAAGGGAGGTGTTCTTTTTTTACGTGAACCCCATCTGTGGAGCCAGCTGCGGGAAAGACACCCAAACATATCAGACCTTCAGCCTTATATCTCTGTTGATTGCTTCCTACTTGAGGTGTCAACCCAGATAACAGATGAGACCCCTCAGTGTTAAAACATCTGTTTCTCCCCATTGTCTTCACTTAAACGAAGAGTAAATATCTGAACTATGTAAACCCTGCAGATAAAGAAAACAGTCGAGCCATGACACAAGGGCTGACTCTGCGACTAGAGAAAACAGCTGAACTATAGCTGAACTCCTGAATAGGAGATAACTTTGCATATAGAGAAAATCACGAAGAACCCTTCAAACTCTTAAACAATTCATGAAATCCTAACATAAAAATTATTATTATTATTGCACAGTGATTGATTACTCTGAGTGATGAGAGTTCATCAGAGCAACAGCTTGGGGGAAGAAACTGTCCCTGTATCTGGAGGTTTTGGTGCACAGAGCTCTGTAGCGCCGTCCAAGTTCAACTTTATTGTCATTGCAGAGAGTACACGTACTGAGACAACGAAATGTAGTTAGTATCTAACCAGAAGTGCAAAGAAGCAGAAAGTGAGGAATGTACAGTGGTAAAAATAATGAGGTACAGTGGGTGCAAAGTGAGCAGCAGTTTTGGCGAGCGATGGTAATGGGCAAGTCTGAAATGAGAGAAACACAGGGAAACGCACAACGGGCATACAAGCCTTTGAAATCTGAAAGAGAGAAAATAAACAAACAGAAACGGGAACAGGCAGAGACACAAATAACAACCATTCCAGGTCTCTAAAACTGAATCCAGACTGGGCTACTGCGATTATCTGACCCCCAAAACTATGGAGGGAGCATGTAGGTGAGTGAGCAGGTGTATATGTCTGTGTAACTGTGTGTGTAAAGTGAAAACAAGGTTTTACCTGAACTGCAACGTCGATATTTATAAGAAGTCGACAAGGAAGAAACCTGAACTCAGGCCTCCCACAGCCCCATTTTAACACAGTGCTTGAGAATAATTTGAGACACTTTGATGTCGTTTTGAAACGTATGCGCTTTTTTTCAAGCTATCACAACCTCAGCGGTTTAAGTCAAAAGGTCAACCAGAGTCTGGGATCATTAACAGAAGACAGAATTGATGCTCGCCAAAGGAATTCTCTTCCAATATCTTCCAACCGCTGCAGTTCGTCACGGTGCTTCCGTCGTGTTAAGATGCAGATGTGAATCCCGTGTAATTGTTGCGGTGGGGATTTGAAGCGTATGCCAGGTTTTGCAGGACGTAACTCTGTGAATTCAGCTGAAAGGTTAGAGTTAGACATATTTAGTGCGGATCAAAGACTTTCTAAAGACCGTCCAATACTGGAGCACGGCGGCGGCAGTGTCATGGTACGGCATTAAAGGGGCTGGAAGCTTATAGCCAGTACTCGAGTTGTAAAAAAAAAAAATCAGGGGGGATGGTGTATTTTATCGTATGGGGACAGATAATTTGTGCTGATTACAAATAATATAATATATTACAAATAATAGCAGTGACCAAAACACCTGCAGAAATACTGCAGGAATGACATAGCAGCAGTTAAATGCAGCCTTCTGTAAGCTTTAAATATCCACTGGGCTTACATCAAATACATCAAAACACAACAATAAAAAACACTTTTCTGAACTTATCAATAGGACTCTGTCCTTCACAGGATAAGTACAATGGATCACTGCAAAAACTCACAATCTTAACAAGAATATTTGTCTTATTTCTAGTTAAAATGTCTCATTACACTTAAAACAAGACTCATCACTGGAAAAAACAATTATTTTCAACTGTTTCAAGTAGATTTTCACTTGAAATAAGTAGAAAAATCTGCCAGTGGAACAAGATTTTTTTGCTTGTAATAAGAAGATAAATCTTGTCCCACTGGCAGATTTTCCTACTTATTTCAAGTGAAAATTTACTTGAAACAGGTGAAAATTGTCAAATAAGTTATTTTTCTGGTGATGACTCTAAATGTTGAAATAGCAGTAAAACCACATTCATTGATGAAATGACATAAGGGATGGAAAGGAGGGATGGCAGTTTTACAGGGGGGATGATTTTGACTGTTTTTATTTCAGGGGGGATGATTTTGACCGTTTTTAAACAACTCCAGTACTGCTTGTAGCTGGTATAAATAATTCCTAGACCTAACAGTCACACTGACCTTGGTTACTTCGAGTTTGTCCCGCCCGTCACCGTGAAACCATGGGCCGCAAACACAAAGAAGCAAACGTGGCCCTGCAGTTTAGGCTAAATACATATTTTTATTTTTAAAAACCATACACATTACTCGACAAGTTTCAAATGTAAATCCAATCACAATATCCATTTAAAATGCTCAAGATAAACAGACATGAAGTACTTTTATTTCCAAATGTTAAAAGATAAAAAAAAGAAAAAAAAAAAGAAAAAAAAAGTCCATAAACAGATGGAAAACATTCGTTCCCGTTACAGGAAGAAGCTACAGAACAAACTCCTCGCATGGATTCCTCTCGCGTTCTTCATTCTCTCACTTTGCAGGCAATCCTAGCTGCTATTCTGTCGTCTGTAAAACGAGGAAAACAAACCGTTTCCTCGGAGAAAGTCATGATTTTCTTTAGTTTTTTTTTGTTTTCTTTTTTCATAACTTCCTCTCCTTCGGGCGAAGCCGGCCGGGTGGCTGCAGGAAGAACGTGCAGCCCGCTGCCTGTGTGTGGCTGACCACCGCCATCCCATCATTTAATCAAGTGTGTTAATATGCAAACTAAAAAGCGGCCTGTTCCTTCACATCATTTTGCACCCTGAGAATATTCCAGAACAAAAAAAAAAAAAAAAAAAACATTTTAGTGGCCAAATCCCTCCCTCATAATGGTGTCAAATCATCCAAAACTTGCTTTAGTGCGATGAAACGTCTCATCAGCGTCGTCATAAAAATACAAAGGTATTATTTTCATTACGATTTGTATCAAAACTTTTTTTTTTTCTCCCGTGGAGCACTACGAAATAAAGTACCCTGTGCAGATAGATACCAGTGTATGCCTAAGTCTTTATTCTTGAAAAATGCACGTCCAATTCTTTAGTGTTTCCAGTACATCAGGTTTCAAAAATATTTTACAAACCAACCAAATGCAGAAACATTTATCCATAGTGAAAGCAGTCTTTTGGACAGGCTTGAAGAAAAAAAAAAAACCAAGAAGAAAAAAAAAAATAAAAAAAAAAATAAAAAAATACCAGGAACCCCAACAAACCAGAACTTGGAGGAATCAAATTAAAATTTTCCCTACAATATGAGCTTAAAGAGGATTAAATATGAAAATATTTTACTTGCTTTCTGCCCAACACAAAGTTTTGTTACCTAAAACACAATTGTCTGAAGTTAGGAGATTCTTTTCCTTAAAAAAAAAAAAAAAAAAAAAAAAAAAAAAAAAAAGAAAATACTCCTTTACATTTTTCTTTTACGCCTGAGTAAACAAATGTCAGTACTGTACAATGGCAGGGGCTAAAGTTAGCTGAGAAAATAAATAAACTATGAGGAATCGGGGGCCGTATTTACCAAGCATTTCCCTGAAGGTGGCGAGTGATGGATCAGGATGTTCTGAATTAATTCTGAAGGCACATCCACGCGTGGTCGTCGTGACGACGGGGGCCGCGACCCGGCGCTTTGACCTCCGCTCCAGCTCTTCCCACCCGTGCATGAGGCGCGTCTCCTTCCACTGCAACTTGTAACCGCTAAGGAGGACGCGCCGAGGAGGCTGGAGGGGGTCAAAGTCCGGTTCCTCCCCGACCTCCAGCTCGGGGGGATTTTTAGGGGGCGAAGGTCTCGGATGCTTGATAAATAAATCGGCCCGGATTCTTTTTTACTAAAAGTCCCTTTTAATAATTTAACCTTTCAACATGTGGAAATTCTTGAACACAACGTAATGAATAAAAAGAGAATCCAGAACTCCAGAAGGTTTTGTGCACATGAAAACTATCGAAGAAATGGAAGTAGTAAATATTTATAGCGATGTTAGTGAACAGAGGCCGTTGATGTCGTTTTCCCTCTTCTCTAAACTAGCCTTAGTGTTTCAGTTTGGCTAGAAGGTTCTATATTTATCTACAAATATATAACAAATAAAACTTGCAGGCAAAAATAGTTAAGTTTCAATAGAAACACCCTTTTTTTCCTGAAAATACAGCAGTATCTGAAATAGTCCTCTTTCTCTCTTTTCTCTCTCGCTCTCTCTTTTTAAATTCTGTCCCAGTTTTCTGCATTTAGACATCAGGAAGCTCTTTTGCCTACAAACAGGAAAAAAAGTATCTACAAACTTTGTAAACAGACCTGCTTTTTTTCCAAAAAACATAAATAACTCAAAATATTAACAGCCGATGGAGCAGAAATATGTTTTTGAAATGAGCGAGGGGCCGAAGAAACAAATATACAACACCCCTTCAGATAAAAGAGAAGCTAAAAGGTTCATTATTAATCTTACAGACGATCTTCAAGCCTTCAATTAAAATAAGAGCAATAATAATAATAATAATAATAAGATAAAAACAGGTCACTTTCAAATCCAGGTGTATCGTCACCCCTTGTTACCAAGAGAAAAAAAAAAAAAAAAAAAAAAATGTTACCAAGGAGGGAGAGGTGAGAGTTCTTGTGTTGCAGCAGGGTATTAATAAAGAACAACAACTAAAATAATAAAAAAAAAGGACCAAAGAATCCACACCAAGCCGTACATTCCTCTGGATGTCCCCACACAAGACTCCGTCTCTCCTCTCCGAGTGTCCGTTCCGGTTAGTCCGAGCTGAGCTCCGTGCTCCGTGGTGGCGGGTGGAAAAGCTGCTGCGTTTTATGGGCGTTGGGGGAGGGGCGGGTCAGAATCAGAGGGACGTCTCCAGGCTGTGTAGCGGGCTCCCCGGGGCGGACGGGCTCCCTGATTTGGGCCCGTCCGGGAGGAGGTGGTTGCTGCTCTCCACAGCGTTATTGTTCTGGTTCGGGGAGGCGGCGGTGGGGGCGGGGGTGTTGTTGCCGTGGTTACCGGGGTTGTTTCCGGGCGTGGGGGACGGGGAGGGCGAGGGCGGCGTGGGCGAGGCGTTGCGCGGGCTGACTGAATTCCGCTTGGTGGGAGCGTCGTCCTCCGCGTCGGTGTCGTCGATCAGGGGGATGTGCGGCTCCGAGTCCTCTATCCGGAACTCCGGGTGGGTCATGAAGTTGTGGATGGACGAGCGGGACTCGGGCTTCTCCAGGCCCTCATAGAGGGAGATGGAGCTGCGGAATGCTTTCACCACCCGGATCTGGGGGGGGGAGAGACACACGGGGCAGTGGGGGGAACAGCGTTAGACACACACGTCAACACCGGCGTAAAAACACAGGTTTAATCCAGGGGAAACATGAGTTTAATAAAACTTCACACTTCAAAACTCTGTGACTACGTTTACATGCAGTCAAAAATCGGGTTATTGCTAATTTTTCGGTTACTGAGACATTGGGAATATTCCGTTTACATGGTAATTAATCATTTGGGATATCTGGATGAAACCAGCGACGCACGGAGAACATCATGACGCAATTACCGTCATTTCAGCTTCTTCTTCCTGTATCCAAATTCAAAACAAATGCTGCTTCGCGCAACTTTTCTCTCACCTTCTTGTAAATCTCGCTATCCCCGTACTTTCTACCGTCTACAAATGCCAAAATGTTCATATCCTTCATTACATTTATAAAATGATTACCGTATTTTCTGGACTATAAGCCGCACCGGCATACAAGCCGCATCCACTCTATTTAAAAAAAAAAAAAAGATATGCAAGCCGCAGATATTTATGTTGTTAGATTAGATATTTACTACATGTACAGAAGGATTTTGAACTGTAAATGATGTACATATTTGTACCTAAATAGATCCTTTCTTTTAACACTTTTGCAGCAGCACGAGTGCTGACAGGAATCAGCAGGAGAGACCACGTCTCTCCAGTGTTAGCGTCGCTCCATTGGCTACCCGTAAAATTCAGAATCCAATTTAAAATTTTATTACTTGCATATAAAGCCCAAAACGGCTTAGCTCCGCATTATTTGCAAGACCTGATAGTGCCTTATGTTCCTGTCAGAGCTCTCCGTTCTCAGAGTGCAGCTTTACTCGTAGTTCCTAGAGTATCTAAATGTAGATTTGGAGGGCGGGCGTTCTGCTATCAGGCACCATTACTATGGAACCAACTTCCAATTTGGGTTAAGGAGGCTGACACCACCTCCACCTTTAAAACTAAACTTAAAACCTTTCTGTTTAGTAAAGCCTATAGTTAGTGTTCAGTAAACCTCTAGCTGGTGTTGGTAAATCTCTAGGTAGTGTAAACTCTAGTGTGTTAGAGTCGCTCCTGTAGTTTCTTGTGCTGGCCCCCCCTTCTCCTCCCTTTTATCTCTTTTGTACATGGTGCACCATCCTCTGCCGGTGGCGAAGAGAATCTCTGAATGCACAACACCGGAACCTGCAGCTTGGGAGTGAGAGGGGCAGGGTAACGGCCCGGTCAGGCGGGGAGAGATTTGTCCCTCAAGACTCCTCTCCCTGGCCCTGCCCCTTCTCAACCTTTCCCTGACCCTGCACCCCAACCTGGGGCTTGCTGATTGGGCCGGAGCTTCGGGAGCTGCGTGCTGGCCTGCGGTCCCCACCCCCGGTCATCCCGTTGCTGCTTCCACCTGCCTGCTGTGCTGTTGCTGTCCCTGACCCCCAGTCTGGCCCTCGGCAGGAGGGTCCCCCCTTATGAGCCTGGTACTGCTCAAGGTTTCTTCCCTCCTAAAGGGGAGTTTTTCTTGCCACTGTTTGGCTTAAGGTTTTTCTCCCACTAGGGGAGTTTTTACCTGCCATTGTTTATGTAATAACTGCTCGGGGGTTCATGTTCTGGATCTCTGGAAAGCGTCTAGAGACAACTTTTGTTGTATTAGACGCTATATAAATAAAATTGAATTGAATTAACACGGCAGCAACTTTGCTGATTAAAACGGGACAGAACCAAGAGAAAATAACCGCTATTTATTTATCTATTTATCGGTTTGAAATCTGCTTCTACGTACTTCTATCTGCTAAAGAAGAAGTAGCGTATTCTGCTTTGCATTTATTTTGTCTTAGTTTTGATTCTAATTCCGGTTAGAGCGCCCCGACCGGTGGAAAAAAATCCACAGAATAGCTGCACCTTTGTATAAGCCGCACGGTTCAAAACCTATGAAAAAAGTAGCGGCTTATAGTCCAGAAAATACGGTAGTCTCCTCCTCACTCCAAAAGTCTGGCGTGGTCTTGCTTTTCTCTGTGTTTATAAGAACTTCTTGGACTCAAGGCCAAGATTCCTTGCGAAAAGAGCATGCGCAGAAAACAAATTCCTGTTCCGTTTGATGGGGATATTCCGTTTGGCGTTTACATGACCCAATATTCAGGTTTTAAAAGGAATAACCCATGGGTCAAATTTGGGTTATTCAAAGGAGTTATTGGTGTTTACATGGCAGTGCAAAACCGGGTTATTGCTAATATTGGGGTTTTAAAAGAGTTATTGACTGTAAACAGTCTGTGAGGGGGGGGGGGGGTGTCAGAGACTCGTGCATGCGAGCGGTTATTTCAACGTTAACCTCACACGTGACCCGGTGTTTAATTTTTTTCCCACATTCCATTTTTAATTTTTTTCCATTTTCGGTCTATTTCGGTTTTTAATTTTTGAGAATTTGGTTTTTAACATTTTATGCAAATCTAACCCCAAGACAATATATAAAGTAATGAAATATTGACAATTTATGCAATTATAACTGAAAACTTTAATGTTTTCATACCTTTAAACATATTTAAAGGCAAAAACATGGCACCAGTTATTCTTGTGTCCAACAAAACATTCCTTTTTTTGGGCATAAACAAAAAAATACCAAAAGCTGTAATGTAACGATGGGGAAAAAAAAAAAAATTAAAAGAAAAAAAAAAACAATCTTTAGACTTGAGAATATGAGAATCGATTTTTTTAACACAGGCCTAGTCATTGGTATATGTTAATTTATAAAGCCATTCTGGGTAAAATTCCTACTTATTTATCTTCTCTTTTAACATGGAAACAAGGAGGTTACAAACTCCGCTCAATGGACATTTTGCATTTGGTTGAATTTGGGAAGAAAGCTTTTAGGTTTTCAGCACTAGATGCTTGGAATAAACTTCAATCTGAACTGCATTCATGAAAACTCATACCTGTGACGGAATTTAAAGCTCTGACTGTCTGTATGGAAGTGTTTTAATTAATTTATGTAATTTATTTGTTTGTTCTTTTATCTTTTAATTCTGTAACTATGTTGCTGCTATCTTCGGATTGAAGGTCTCCCTTGTAAAAGAGACCCCCGATCTCAAAGGGACTAACCTGATTAAATAAAAATAAATAAAAAGTGGAATAGGCCCCGCCTCCTGGATGCTGCTCTTCCACTGCACCTTGACTTTCTTTTACCCCCCAAACAAACTACACGACCACATGTGTACGTGGTTGCAGCACGTGTTTACAGAGCAGTCGCTGCCATGTAGTTAGGAAAGTGGCTCCTGTCCGGCGAGGTACCGTACGTGGGATATTCCTGCAGGTCTGCAGCGTTTTCTGGCTCCTAACTCGACTTAATAAGGATAGTTCTTGTGAAAGATAAAAAAAAAATGAATAAAGAGCCCATCGCCATGGAAACCAAAATCAAGAGAGGCCAGTCAAGTTGCACCATGCAGTGGAGAAACAGCAGAGGATCAGACAGCCAGGAGGAGGCTTTAATGTACATATCTATCCATCTATATAGCATGATATCTATATAATCTTCCCTCTGGGGATTAATAAAGTATTTTTGAAATGAAATTGAAGTAAATCTCTCGGGGGAATCTGCAGAAGCTTGAAGTGGAGCGGGAGAAACGTTTCAGGTTACCGTAATTATTATAAAATACTGTAACGGACCAATAAGCTACGAGTCTGTGAGGACGTACTCGGAACTGAACGTTGGATAAAAAGAAAGCGTTTCTAAGCGACGCCGGGTTTAGGTTTAGGAGTTTTCAGGGACAAACCCAGTCCAGCGCCTGGTTCTTAGGAGCCGTCATGAAACACTAAAACGCGAACCGTTCGTCTGATTAATCCAAGAAGAAAAAGGAGAAGATCGACGTTTTCGACACAAGAAATGGATCACAGCCGGGTCAGACTCTACTGTTGCTGGACATGCGAAGAGGAAGACAGGAAGAGAGAAAAGAGGAAGACAGAAACTAAAAAGGCAGAGAAAGAGACAGAAAGGGGGGGGAGGTGGGTCAGTCATAGTTTATGTTTGTGGAGTAAAACCAACAACAGAAAGAGAAGCTGAGGCAGCCAAGCATGTCTACAAGCTGCTGAACAAGTCAAAAAAACAAAGAAAAAAAACAGCACAGAGAGAGAAAAGTCACAAACGAGACCAGAGACTTTGAACCCATGCAGAGCGCGGCGCTACCTGGAGTTCAACGGCAGTAAACCTTTGAGTATAGCCCATGACACATTTCACAGAATCTAAGGGAGAATATGCGGGGAGTCAGTTGGAGTTCTGCTTCTCAGACAGTGCAGGACTCTTGCTTTTACAAAACACCTGAAAGGAAAGCTTAGGCGTTAGAGGAGGAGGTGGCGACCTAAACATCGTAACGCCAGGAAAACATGAAACTGAAATGCAGATCTGCTGAGGCGTCAGTACGGTTAGATCTGAAAGAGAAAGAGAGTCACCGTCAGTGAGAACAGAGTCCGGATTGGTCTGGATCTGCTTCCCACTTTGCAAAACGGCGATTCGATGTGAAAACACGGAGAACTTCCTCCCAACAAACCGTGTCGTGGCAACGGCAGCCCGTCGTGATCTTCCACTCATTTCCTTTCATTTCCTCAGGTAAAACATCCTGCAGAGACTCCTCGTCTGACCTCCTCGCAGATTTACTGATAATCTGCTGCTTTTAGAGCGTGACCATGGGCGTATACTCAAAACATTTACCTGACTAGGGACTAGAGCGCTGCGACAGAGACCCATGAGAGTTACAGAGCAACATGAGCAGCAGACACACCCGCTCGATGTCAAGCATCGCTCTTTTTTTTTTACACATCCTCCTCCTCTCAGACACATATTTCCATTTCTGAGACCGAAGCAGAAGCGGAGAAACAGAAAACACGATGACACAGAGATAAAAAACACCTTGACGCTGGCAGAGACCTGGTTATAAAGGTACATATATATAGAGAGATATACCGTATTGTCCCGGATATAAGACGACCCCGATTATAAGACGACCCCCTCTTTTTCAAGACTCAAGTTTAAAGAAAGACTTTTTGAACACCAAATTCCATTTTGATACAGAAAATGATTACAGTAAATCTGAAACAAATGATTATAACAATATATTCGAGAGAAAAAGCATGTTATTTTGACTATTTGAAATCATTATCTTGAAGTTTGCATCATAACTTCTCCTCAGCTGCCGGTTTACCTGCCGAACTTCCACCCTCTTTTCTCCAGATTGTCGCTACGTTTCTCCACTTTCTGTTATCTCTTCTCTTATTTTCTTCTCTTCTCTTTCTTATACTATTTTTTATTTTTCTTCTTCGTGACAGGTGTTCGCTTTGGCCTGGAGAGTTAAGTTCAGCATTCGCTTTAAAGATATCTGGCGCCATCTAGCGGTGTAAATGGGTATAACGTCTAGACCGGGGGTCGGCAACCCGCGGCTCTGGAGCCGCGTGCGGCTCTTTAGCGCCGCCCTAGTGGCTCCTGGAGCTTTTTCAAAGTTTTTGATCTTTTTTTTCTTCTTTTTGTCTCTTTTGTTCTCTTTCTTTCTCTTTTTTCCTTTTTTTTTCTCTTTTTTTCTTCTTTATTCTTATTTTTTTCCGTTTTTTCTCATTTTTTCTTCCTCTTTCCTTTCCTTTTTAATATCGACATTTCAACTTTTTCTCTAAATTTTGACTTTTTTCTCGAGATTTCGATTTTTTTCTCGACATTTCGACATTTTTCTCGACATTTTTCTCGACATTTCGACTTTTTTCTCGACATTTCGACATTTGGACATTTTTCTCAACCTTTCAACTTTTTTCTTGACATTTTGACTTTTTTCTCAACATTTCGACTTTTTTCTTGAGATTGTACTTCAACATTAATCTCGACATTTCAACCTTTTTCTCTAAATTTTGACTTTTTTCTCGATATTTCAATTTTTTTCTCAACATTTTTCTCAACATTTCAACTTTTTTCTCGACATTTTGACTTTTCTCAACATTTCAACTTTTTTCTCGACATTTTGCCATTCGCCATTTGCCTCATTCTAAGGCTTATACAAGACTTTTCATTTTTTGCGGCTCCAGACATATTTGTTTTTTGTGTTTTTGGTCCAATAATGCTCTTTCAACATTTTGCCGACCCCTGGTCTAGACCCCGAATGTAAGACGACGCCCACTTTTTCAGTCTTATTTCAATGCAAAAAAAAACCGTCTTATATTCAGGCCAATACGGTATGTAAAAAAACACAGACAGCAAGTGTTACCGAAGCAGCATGAGGAAGATGTTGGTGTCTTTTTGTTGGAGGAAACAGGAGGAACATGAGAGAACAACGTTAGTGGAGGAGAAAGGTTAGAAGAGAAGAAGAAGAGGAAGGTTTTCATGCACTAGAGGAGAACACGCACTCACACCCCACAGTGGCAGAAGCGGTGTTGGCGGCAGCGGCAGGAGGAGTGGTAGTAGTGGAAAAGGCTACATGTGTAGGGCTAGAAACATTGGTTACATCGTGCTGCTGCTGGCTGGAGTTGGAGGCCTGCCGCCTCAGAGCCCCCTGAAAGGAAGTTCCACTCTGGAACGCACTCACTACATCCATCTGCAAAGAACCAGACAGCGTGACAAAAGAGGAGAAAAAAGCCCAGAGGAAAAAAATCAAACAACACAGCCAGAGGAGAGAGAAAAGAGAGAAAAAATAAAAAAAGGAGAGGCACCAGTAGGGATGGGCGATATTTTACCGTTCACGATAAACCGTCAAAAAAATTCCCCACGGTAAGAATTTGTATCTCACGGTAAAAACGATACATTCCTGTTGATGATGTTTTTGTGTAAAACTGATTTATGGTTCTGCGTTAAATCCAAGCACAACGTGAAGGAAGGAAGGAAGGAAGGAAGGAAGGAAGGAAGGAAATGAGTCAGAAAGAAAGAAAGAAAGAAAAAAAGAAAGAAAGATATGAGCATGAAAGAAAGAAAGAAAGAAAGAAAGAAAAGAAAAAAGGAAAGAAAGATATGTGCATGAAAGAAAGAAAGAAAGAAAAGAAAAAAGGAAAGAAAGAAAGAAGAAAGAAAAAGAAAAAAAGGAAAGAAAGAAAAGAAAAGGAAAAAAAGATATGAGCATGAAAGAAAGAAAGAAAGAAAGAAAAGAAAAAAGGAAAGAAAGAAAGAAAGAAAGAAAGAAAAAAAGGAAAGAAAGAAAGAAAGAAAAAAGAAAAAAAAGAAAAAGAAAAAAGAAAAAAAAGAAAAGAAGAAAAAGAAAGAAAAAAGAAAAAAAGAAAAGAAGAAAAAGAACGAAAAAAAGAAAGAAAAAAAGAAAGAGGAAAGAACGAAAAAAAGAAAGAAAAAAAGAAAGAAAGAAGAAAGAAAAAAAGAAAGAGGAAAGAACGAAAAAAAGAAAGAAAAAAAGAAAGAAAGAAGAAAGAAAAAAAAGGAAAGAAAGAAAAAAAGAAAGAAAGAAAAAGGAAAGAAAGAAAGAAAAAAAAGATATGAGCATGAAAGAAAGAAAAAAAAAGAAAAAAGGAAAGAAAGAAAGAAGAAAAAAAAGAAAGAAAGAAAGAAAGAAAGAAAGAAAGAAAGAAAGAAAGAAAGAAAGAAAGAAAGAAAGAAAGAAAGAAAGAAAGAAAGAAAGAAAGAAAGAAAGAAAGAAAGAAAGAAAGAAGAAAAAAGGAAAGAAAAAAGAAAGAAAGAAAAATTCCCGTTGATGAGGTTTTTGTGTAACAAACATGGCGGATCTGAGTCATTCCAGTTTTGCAGTGCAGGTGTAGGTTGAATGTGGTGATAGATTTATAGTTACAAAGGTGGAGTTGAATTGGTATTTTTTTTATCGTCATTTTCCTCGTTATCGGAATAAATGCCAGAAATGATGGTGATAAATGTTTTTGTCCATACCGCCCATCCCTAGGCACCAGTAACCATAGACATGAATGTGTCACTTTTTGAAATCGGGAGGAACTGGTTCAGAAAAGGCACTGATTTCACTCTTTTCTCTGCACAATCCTTCCCTTCGTCCAGCTACAGCCAATCTCTGATAATCTCTCCGTCCAATCAGACTCACTCGTCTCCGTTACCGTCAATAGTTGGGGTTTTTACAGCAGGTGGAGTCAGAAATAGGCAGGAGAACTGGCTTTAGTTCAGCAGCAGAACAGAAACATTAAAGAGAGGGAAGGGGAACTTGGAGCTGGAAGAGAGTTAAAGTGTTTATGGCTTTTCTTTCCCGTGGCGGTTCTGACGGAGGAACCGGGACCTGGTTCTGGTTGTGGGGGTTTTACCTGAGTCTGGATGCGGTTCAGGCCTCGGAACCAGAGGATCTGGCCCCGGCGGAGCTCCCGCTCGGCGTGGTCGATCTCGTCCATGTCGTCCAGCTCCTCCAGCTCCTCGTCGGGGATCTCCTCCTTCTGGGTGCCGTGGCCCGCCGTCTTCAGGAACTTCAGGCGGCTGGTGGGGATTGAGGAGATGACCTGGGGGGAGACAGACGACAGACGGTCTTAACGGGGTTCACCAACATCTCAATAAGGCAGAATACACGGAGACATCCCAGATTTGAAGCAAAAGATGATCTTTAACCTTAAATCTTTTTATGACCGACTGGAGCGCCGCTGTTCTGCCGATTTCTGCTGCTTTGCCAAAAAATGCTACCTGGCTACCATGGTTTTCTACCTTTGTAGAGCTACAATTTTACTGTGTTTTAGTCCCTAAACCACGTCCTTTTCCCCTCCGAGTGGTCCTTGTCTCTTGCCAGGCCGTCATTGTAAATAAGAATGTTCTTAATGACCTGCCTGGTTAAATAAAGGCAAATGACTGAATGAATATCAAATAGTGATGCACCGATTGTTCGGTAACCAAAATTGTTCGGCCGAAAATGGCAAAAAAACACTTTCGGTGTTCGGTGGAATGAGTGGGAAAAAAACCGAACAATTAATAACGGCGTTGTAAAATAAGGAAATAGACTGGCCGCTCCGTAACTGTTGCACCACAAACATAAATCGTTGGCCAACCAAAAGGTAACCACATAAGAATTTTAACTAACATTCACCAGGAGGTGGAACCAAAACAACATAAATCAATCTATTTTTATGTTCAATAAATATTTTCTACCTTGTAATTTTGTAAAAGATTTTTTTCTTTGAAAAGCATGCCTAAATCAAATGTAGTTGATTTATGCAATGGTGAAAAAATTGGAAAAATAAATGAAAAACTGCAAAGAACCATGTTCGGTATTGTTCGGTATTCAGCCGTGTTTATTATTATTTTCGGTTTCGGTCACAAATTTTCATTTCGGTGCATCACTAGTATCAAATAAAGCGATAGAATTGTTTTTTTTTTTCTCTTTATCGTATAATGTTCACAAAGTATAATGCAATTCATGTCATGGGTAGTGTGTATTTTGAAGGATCAAATACTCAACATCCCATATTATCCATTTTACATCGTGCAAGAATTGATTGCTGTGCCAATCAAACTTTGAAAATCCACTGTGCGCGTGCGCAGAACCACAAAGTAGCATTTCTCGGCAGGTAGCAAGGATTGGCAGAACACCGGCACTCCCGTTTGCATATTGATTCTCAAAACTTATGTACAATTACAGCCAAATAAAACATTTCTTTTTGCATGTTAAACACTTCACTTAAGTTTCACTTACATATCTTGCATTTAGTGTCCCAGAGATTTAATCCATTAAATCGTTTGGAAAAATCACATAATAATCCAGTAAAATTGGATTAATCCAGATGAAGACGCGACATCTAAACGCGATATATAAAAAGATATACAGGACTGTCTCAGAAAATTAGAATATTGTGAGAAAGTTCTTTATTTTCTGTAATGCAATTAAAAAAACAAAAATGTCATACATTCTGGATTCATTACAAATCAACTGAAATATTGCAAGCCTTTTATTATTTTAATATTGCTGATTATGGTTTACAGTTTAAGATTAAGATTCCCAGAATATTCAAATTTTTTGAGATAGGATATTTGAGTTTTCTTAAGTTGTAAGCCATGATCAGCAATATTAAAATAATAAAAGGCTTGCAATATTTCAGTTGATTTGTAATGAATCCAGAATGTATGACATTTTTGCATTACAGAAAATAAAGGACTTTATCACAATATTCTAATTTTCATGAGACAGTCCTGTACATATCCTGCATTTAGTGTTCCAGAGTTTTAATCCATTAAATCATTTGCAAAAATCACATAATAATCCAGTAAATTCGGATTCATCCAGATGAAGACGAAATACCTAAATGCAATATATCCCAAAAACTAAAGTATGAATTAATTCCAAATCAATTTCCTGTGGTTTGAAAGGCCTTTGTGTTACTTTTTTCCATTGACAGTTTTGAGGGATCTAACAGTGGGATTTCTGTATTTAGAAAAATGCGTAAAATATTGGAATTTTTAGTAGTTATTTGCACTTTTTAGCAATTTATTTAGTTAGTATGGACTTGCAACATACAGATTATTAAAGATTGGCTTATATGGGTTGTTTCTATGAATAGCAAATAAAAATAATCCATAAAATGGCAGTATAGCATGCAGAAATGTAAAAATATGCTTAGGCGGACTTGTTCTATGGTAGATAAAGGGTTGAGCATCATTACGGACCTCATGGTTAAACCAGGACAAAACCAGTGACCCCACAGATACTTGAGTCCATGCAGATCTAAAGTTCACATTCAAAAGCCTTTAGGATCCTTAAAACCTGACGACTGTCACTCACCATGAGGACTAATTATTTCTAACCCTCTTAAGAAACTAAATTGAGAGACCAAGCAAGCACATAAATAAAAACACTGGTGATGGAGAGTTAAGGAGACGCCAAAAGGGGAAAAAAATATGTTTCTAGTGGATCAATAATTCAGATAGAAGCAGATCTGCAACCCTGAACAATCATCTGCTGTCAGAAGACTGTTCTCATCTTACAAAAAAAAGTAGTTTTCTTAAATGATCTACACCTAGAACTAAGATGCAACGTCTCTGGTCACGGCAGAGGAACAGGATGTTCTGTTCCCGGCGCTGCTCTCCCTCCTGCCACCACTAGGGGGCAGTGTGACTCCACTGACGGCTCGTTGTTTCCTACCTGTCCCCACAGCAGAGAGCCGAAGCCCAGGAAGGTGCACCAGAGCCACTGGTCGACGGTCAGAGCCACGCAGCTGAACGGCTTCCCCCCAAACTGCACGATGACGATCTGGAGGAGAGGACGAAGAGAGGATGAAGAGAGGACGAAGAGAGGAGGAAGAGAGGATGAAGAGAGGATGAAGAGAGGATGAAGAGGACGAAGAGAGGACGAAGAGAGGACGAACTCGTCAGAGTATTTCACACCGAGCAGCCGCAGCTCCGGCTCTTCGGTTACATGTCAGCACTAGTGTCGTTTCTGTCAGCCTGTTTCAATTTTAGTGTTAGTCTAATTTTTGGGTCAAGCTATCATTTTAGTCACATTCATTCTCCTTTTAGTCGTGTCAAGTTTCAGTCGACTAAAAGTCTGAGCATTTTAGTCTAGTTTTAGTCAAAGATTGTATTTATCCAAACCCATTATACAATTCAAACAAGGTTATCTTATTATTATATTATTGTTACCTTAAAGACTCAAGAATACATTCATTCCAGATACAGAAGACTTTAATTTGAGTTTACAACATATTTATTTTTCAGCACTTCTCCCCATCTTTTTCTTTTTCCACAACACATTGGGTTTTCTTTTCCACGTCTATGTAGGAAAGTGTATCCAAAGATGGATCTTCTTCTTCTCCAGCCCCAGAGCAGATCCCAGCGTTTCTCTATGTAACTTTGTTTTTTAATTGACGTGAACCTAGAGCTCTGTGTTAACGGCATCAGCCTCTAACTCTGCAGCTGCATCTTCTGGATCTGATTCTTAAAAAATGAAATCTTAGAACATTTCGTCTTATTTTGGTCAACGAAAATGAAGACACATTTTAGCAGAGTTTTTATTTTTGTAATCTACATCTAATCTTTTAGACTTGTTGTTATTCATCTACGATATTGCATTATATATTTAATCATCGTTATCGTCACATGACCAGCATTTTCATTGCGTCTCGTTCTCCTCAGGTGATAAAGGCGATATTTAGTCATAATTTTCATTGACGCACTGCAAAAACTCAAAATCTTACCAGGAATATTTGTCTTATTTCTAGTTAAAATGTCTCATTTTTAGTCAAAAAATCTCATGACACTTAAAAGTCATACATATCATTACCAGTAACTTGTTATTTGACAATTTTCACCTGTTTCAAGTAAATTTTCACTTGAAATAAGTAGAAAAATCTGCCAGTGGGACAAGATTTATCTTCTTATTACAAGCAAGATCTTGTTCCACTGGCAGATTTTTCTACTTATTTTAAGTGAAAATCTACTTGAAACAGGTGAAAATTGTTGTTTTTTCCAGTGATGAGTTTTGTTTTAAGTGTAATGAGATTTTTTTTTTTTTTTTTACTAAAAATGAGATATTTTATCTAGAAATAAGACAGATAAAGGTTCGTTGACGACGATATTTAGTAATTTTCTTTGACGAAAGCAGCTTTAGTCAGTATGAATATGCATCTAAAGCAGAAAGAAAATCATCTCCAACATACCTGAATGATAAAGGTTCCAAAGACGATGCTGCAGAAGATCAGGTTGTTGAAGATTCCCTCGAACACGTTCCTCTCTCCGTGGATCTTACGCGCGTTGATCTCGTTGAAAAGCTGCATCATGACGAAGGTGTTGAAGACGATGGTGTAGTGTTCGGAGGGCGGGGAGTGCAGGGGGGCGTTCCTGCCGCTGTCGATGTCAAAAATCTTCTCCCCTGCAGAAAAAAAACACAGATTTCCAATGAAAACATGAACAAAAACTCATCGATAGGGGGAATATTACAGATATCTTACGATATCTAAGATAACACTTCAATTAATATAGATGGTATTGAAATTAATAGAGTAAGGGAAACCAAGTTTTTGGGTGTCATGCTGGATGAAAATTTGAATTTGAAATCACATATACATTATACAAAGATAAAAATATCAATTGCTCTGTTACACAAAGTAAAGGATTCAACAACAACAAACAACAAAGCATTGTACATTTTATATAACACTCTGATTGTTCCATATCTGACCTACTGTGTTGAAGTTTGGGGAAATGCCTGTAAAACATTTATATTCAATCAATTTTCATTCTGCCAAAAAGAGCCATAAGAATAATCAGTAGAAAACGATATAGAGATCCAACAAATCCATTATTCCTTCAGTTAAAAAAGTCAAAATGTCGAGGAAAAAGTCGAAATGTTGAGGAAAAAAGTCGAAATTATGAGGAAAAAGTCGAAATGTTGAGGAAAAAGTCGAAATGTTGAGGAAAAAAGTCGAAATGTCGAGGAAAAAGTCAAAATTTCGAGATTAATGTTGAAGTACAATCTCGAGAAAAAAGTCGAAATGTCGAGAAAAAAAAGTCAAAATGGTGAGAAAAAAAAGTCAAAATGTCGAGAAAAAAAAGTCAAAATGTCGAGAAAAAAAAGTCAAAATGTCGAGAAAAAAAAGTCAAAATGTCGAGAAAAAAAAGTCAAAATGTCGAGAAAAAAAAGTCAAAATGTCGAGAAAAAAAAGTCAAAATGTCGAGAAAAAAAAGTCAAAATGTCGAGAAAAAAAAGTCAAAATGTCGAGAAAAAAAAGTCAAAATGTCGAGAAAAAAGTCAAAATTTTGAGAAAGTCGAAAATGTCGAGACTAAAAAAGGATAAAAGAAAAAAAGAGAAAAAAAGAAAAAAAATAGAAAAAAAGGAAAAAAGAAAAAAAGAAGACAAAAAGGAAAAAAAAGAAGGAAAAAAGAAGACAAATTGTTGAAATTTCATGAATTAGTAGATTATAGTATTCTGCAAATTATGTTTAAAGCTCATAAAAAAACTTTACCAATCAACATCCAGAAAAGATTTGAAAAAAGAGAAAGCAAGTATAACTTAAAAAGAAACAGAGATTTAAAACAAAAAAACAAGATTCGGGACTAAATTGATGGAACGTTGTGTTTCTGTGAAAGGAATCAGTTTATGGAACAATCTGAATAAAGAAAACAAAGAATCCAAATCAAACATTACATTCAAAAGAACAATCAAAGCCTGTATGTTAAGTAAATATAATGAAACATGTTAGTTAAGTTTGATTGACATACCCATAGACGGCGGTAATTTTATTTTATTTTAGTTTTTTATTTACTTAGTAGTAGTTGTTTTTTTTTTATTTGTAATTTATGTCATTTGTGAATTTATTTCTTGGAAAAAGGGGCAGATTAGATAAGATTCTTATTCTTTCTGCTCCCTTTTCATTCACAATTTATGAACATTTGTATTTGTAATTTATGTCATTTGTATTGAATTGTTTGTTTTATTTTTTTTAATGAAATAAAGAATAAAATGAAAATGAAAATATCGTTGGGGGCGGGGCTTCCTACCAGCGAAGAGCAGCGTGAAGATGATGGTGAGCTGGTACACGCCCTGGCCCAGGATGTTCTTCATCATGGTGCGGGAGATGAGCGGTTTGTTGCGGCCGTACGGCTTCCTGAGCAGCAGCGACTCGGTGGGCGGCTCCGTGGCCAGGGCCAGAGACGCAAACGTGTCCATGATCAGGTTCACCCACAGCATCTGCACCGCCTTCAGGGGGGAGTCCTGGTGGGGGAAAGGGAGGCATCTTTATCTGAACCCCAGCTCAAAATACAGCACACATTTACCATAATAACACGTTTTTAGTCTCACTTTTAGACTAAAACAGACTCAGGGACAGCTTCTTCCCCAAAACTGTGAACTTTCTAAACCAATAAGATCCTCATACTAAGCAATATTCTCTATCCATTATGTGCAATATTCTCTCATTCACTCATTTTTATAGTGTATATACAGGACTGTCTCAGAAAATTAGAATATTGTGATAAAGTTCTTTATTTTCTGTAATGCAATTACAAAAACAAAAATGTCATACATTCTGGATTCATTACAAATCAACTGAAATATTGCAAGCCTTTTATTATTTTAATATTGCTGATCATGGTTTACAGCTTAAGAAAACTCAAATATCCTATCTCAAAAAATTTGAATATTCTGTGAATCTTAATCTTAAACTGTAAGCCATGATCAGCAATACTAAAATAATAAAAGGCTTGCAATATTTCAGTTGATTTGTAATGAATCCAGAATGTATGACTTTTTTTTTTTTTTTTTTTTTTAAAGAAATAAAGAACTTTATCACAATATTCAAATTTTCGTAGACAGTCCTGTATAGACAATTTATGCAATTATAACTGAAAACTTTAATGTTTTCATACCTTTAAACATATTTAAAGGCAAAAACATGGCACCAGTTATTCTCGTGTCCAACAAAACATTCCTTTTTTGGGCATAAACAAAAAAATAACAAAAGTTGTAATGATTAAAAAAAAAAAAAATGAAAAAATTGATCTTTAGACATACAAATTGATTTTTAGGAATTAATATGAGAATCGATTTAGAATTGGAAAATTTATTTTTTTCAACATAGGCCCAGTCAGACGTGGCGGCGCGGCTGACCTGTGTGATGCAGGCTCCCGTAAACGCCACGATGACGGCCACCACGTTGACGGTGAGCTGGAACTGGAGGAACTTGGAGATGCTGTCGTAGACGTTCCGTCCCCACATGACGGCCTTCACGATGCTGGAGAAGTTGTCGTCGGTGAGGATGATGTCGGACGCCTCCTTGGCCACGTCCGTCCCCGCGATGCCCTGCAATCAGAATCAGAGAGGGACTTTTACCTTCCTGTCCTCCTCCAGGGCGACGGCTGAGACCAGATAAACACCGTCTGGAATTCTCTCCAGCTCAGGGGTCGGCAACACAAAATGTTGAAAGAGCCATATTGGACCAAAAACACAAAAAACAAATATGTCTGGAGCCGCAAAAAATGAAAAGTCTTGTATCAGCCTTAGAATGAAGGCAACACATGCTGCATGTATCTATATTAGTTATAACTGGGGGAAGATTTTTTTTTTCATTATGCGCTTCGAGAAAAAAGTGGAAATGTTGAGAAAAAAGTGGAAATGTCGAGGAAAAAAGTGGAAATGTCGAGAAAAAAAGTCGAAATGTCGAGAAAAAAAGTTTGAAATGTCGATAAGTCGAAATGTTGATAAAAGTCGAAATGTCGATAAGTCGAAATGTTGATAAAAGTCGAAATGTCGAAATGTTGATAAAAGTCGAAATGTCGATAAAAAAGTCAAAATTTTGAGAAAGTCGAAAATGTCGAGATTAAACACATGCTGCATGTATCTATATTAGTTATAACTGGGGGAAGATTTTTTTTTTCATTATGCGCTTCGAGAAAAAAGTGGAAATGTTGAGAAAAAAGTGGAAATGTCGAGGAAAAAAGTGGAAATGTCGAGGAAAAAGTGGAAATGTCGAGAAAAAAAGTCGAAATGTCGAGAAAAAAAGTTTGAAATGTCGATAAGTCGAAATGTTGATAAAAGTCGAAATGTCGATAAGTCGAAATGTTGATAAAAGTCGAAATGTCGAAATGTTGATAAAAGTCGAAATGTTGATAAAAGTCGAAATGTCGATAAAAAAGTCAAAATTTTGAGAAAGTCGAAAATGTCGAGATTAAACACATGCTGCATGTATCTATATTAGTTAGAACTGGGGGAAGATTTTTTTTTTCATTATGCACTTCGAGAAAAAAGTGGAAATGTTGAGAAAAAAGTGGAAATGTCAAGATTAATGTTGAAGTACAATCGTGAGAAAAAAGTCAAAATGTTGAGAAAAAAGTGGAAATGTCGAGGAAAAAGTGGAAATGTCGAGGAAAAAGTGGAAATGTCGAGAAAAGTCGAAAAAAAATTTTAATGTCCAGAAAAAAGTGGAAATGTCAAGATTAATGTTGAAGTACAATCTTGATTAAAAAGTGGAAATGTCGAGGAAAAAAGTGGAAATGTCGACAAAAAAAGTGGAAATGTCGGGAAAAAAAGTCGAAATGTCGAGAAAAAAAGTCGAAATGTCGATAAGTCGAAATGTTGATAAAAGTCGAAATGTCGATAAAAAAGTCAAAATTTTGAGAAAGTCGAAAATGTCGAGATTAAAAAAGGAAAAAAGAAAAAATTGAAAAAAGAGAAAAAAGAGAAAAAGGGAAAAAAAAGGGAAAAAGAAAAAAAAAAAGACAAGAAAAAAAAAAAAAAGGTGAAAGGTTTTTGAAAACACTCCAGGAGCCACTAGGGCGGCGCTAAAGAGCCGCGGGTTGCTGACCCCTGCTCCAGCTGAATGGTCAGGTTAGCTCAGTAATCATCATGACCACAACTGTGATTATATTAAAACACTCACCATGGCAAAGCCGACGTCTGCTTTCTTCAGGGCAGGGCCGTCATTCGTACCGTCTCCCGTCACCGCGACGACCTGCCTCTGCTCGATCACCGTGCTGTCAATAATACCTAGAATAGTACAAACACTTTTAATGAGAAGCTTCTTAAACCCAGACGGAGACGGACGTGATCAGGCGAGCTGGTAACCTTTCACTAGGGTGTGCTTGTCCGTGGGGGAGGAGCGAGCCAGGACTCGGAGTTTGGGCCAGATCTTATCGATGCGTTCTTGTTCAATCTAAAAACACAAACGAATCCAGAACTGTTACAGGATCCAACATCCTGCGGAAGACTCTGAGGACTTGACGCTGGCCCACCTCTCCTTTCTCGTTGCGTATCCGGCGGTTGAACTCTTTCCCCTCCACGCAGAGGAAGTCGTCTCCGGGCTGGAGGATGCCGCACTTGGTGGCGATGGCCCGGGCCGTGTTGATGTTGTCCCCGGTCACCATCCGCACCGTGATGCCGGCGCGCTGGCACTTCCTGATCGCATCAGGGACCTGGCGGAGGAAAGAGGAGGAAAATGTGACTTTTTTCATCTCATTAGGAACGTCCAGTTTTACACCTCGATTGATGACACGATTTAGGTCCAGTCCCAATCCCCCCCTAGTCCTACTTTTCAGCACTACCCCTAAACTTTGCACGTTCCCGTGAGGGTAGTGGTGTCCTAATTCCTCTTTGCGTGTAGGGGTAGTGGACATAACGAGGGCTAGTGTGTATGAATCTAGCCCTACATACTGAGGGATTTCAGATGCTAAACTTCACGACCGAGGGCCTGAGAAAATTTCCCAGAATGCTTTACGTCATCATTTGCAGACTGAATCAAACAAAAAAACATGGCGGACATTTCTTATTCTTTAGTGAATAAAATCGATATTTTGAGTTAGTTTCTGCATAAAAATGTGTTTTGATTACATTTCTAGCGAGAAATATATATTTTACTTTCATAATATTCACTCAGTGAATGTACATAATCACTCGCTTGCCCGTTGTTGCGTTGTATCTTCAGATCTCGCCAGAATAAAGGCTGATTTATTCTGTGTTACACCAACGCAGAGTCTACGGTAGGGCTGGGCGATATGGACCAAAAGTCATATCTCGATATTTTCTAGCTGAATGGCGATACTCGATATATATCGATATTTTTTCTGTGCCATAATTGGGATTTCCCCCAAAGCATTATAGCATAGCATCTCTGTTAGCATCTCTCTTCATTTTTTTCTGAGGCAAACCCTTAAAAAAACAGTCAGTTTTAATACAAAGCCTCGTGCCAAATGTCACACAGGTACATTTATTAACAGAGGTCTGCACAATATCAAAATGTATAAAACAAATGAAATAAAAATAAACTGCCTGCATACATAGAATAAAAATGCTTCTTGAATAAAATAAAACAAATATCCCTTTCCTGCATAACAATTAAATTAAAATACACTGTGCAATTAATACAATGTAGACAGTAACAGGCAGACTTTTCCACTGAGGTTGACAGTTGTGCAAATAACTAAACATTTGTGCAAATCTCAAATAAAACATTCAAGTCAATTTGTCACAAAATAAGCTATATCAAAATCATAAAAAAAAAATTAATAAATAAATATTTTCTTTTAAAATCGATATACGATATTGTCTCGTACCATATCGCATTTGAAAATATATCGATATATATTAAAATCTCGATATATCGCCCAGCCCTAGCCTATGGCGTAGGTTACGAGGCGCCGTACGGCATAGACTCTGCGTTGATTTAACGCGGAACCATAAATCAGCTCCCGAGCCGGCGGCTCTTCTCATCCCGAAAACATCGGAGCAAATTTCTTAACAGGCGTTATTAGGATAAACTGAGCCCAGGTTGGGGATCTTAACGGTTACTTTTACACCTGAAAAAATATTAAAACTTAATAAAGTGGCATATTAACAGCGCTACAGCTGAAATTAAAACAGCTTTTATCTCTGGGCTTCCTGATATGGTGTGACGTTTGTGCAAACGTAACTACGCAGTCACTTACGTACCCGAACGTAAACCACGCAGTGACGGAGCAAGTGGTGTCCCAATCCCTAGGGAACATTACAAGGACCCTTGTTATCTGTGTGTGGCTTCATTTTTAGGGCTAGTGGTGGAAAGTAGGGCGGGGGGTTGGGATTGGCACTTAATGTTTCCAGCAAAACTGGGAGCTGAGCATCTCAGGACTCAGAACCAAGTTGTTTAAACAGTTTAAACTCTCATTCACTCAGGAAGAGCTCCCACTTGAGTCGTGGGGGGACGACTTCCTCCTAAGCTTCAAAATGATTGCTCTGGTATCGGCTTGTAGCCGTCAAGGCCTCAGTGTTCTTGCTTTACTTAGAAGGCTGATTGAGGAACTAAGACTGAGGGGTTTAAAACAAAAACAAAACAACAAAAAGGTCCTTCCTTGACTTGTTTTTAATCTTTTCTCGTCCTTTTCACAGCGACAGCTCACTTACAAGGCTGATGCACTAAAATAAAATACAAATACAGCACAACCCAGCTTGCTTTTCACTCCTCCACATGTGACACGTGACATAAACAAGCACAACCTGACACCAGGAAGTGGATTCTCGCAGCTCAAGCTGCTCTTAAAGCCTGACGTCATGTGAGACTCTGGATGCATCGAGGTCCATTCTTAAACTTGCTGATACGACCTTGTGATTCTCAGACTTTTAGTGAAATCCACGTGTCGGTATTAGTGTTGTTTTTGTCACTGTTTCAGTTTTAGTTTTAGTTTTAGTCTAGTCTTTGGGTCAAGCTATCATTTTAGTTTTTATTAGTTTTAGTCTCGTTCATTCTCTTTTTAGTCGTGTCAAGTTTCAGTCGACAAAGTCTGAGCATTTTAGTCTCATTTTAGTCAGAATTGTCCATTTTAGTCTAGTTTTAGTCAAAGATTGTATTTAGCCAAACCCGTTTTACAATTCAAGCAAGGTTATCTTATTATTATATAATTGTTACCTTATACAGGACTGTCTCAGAAAATTAGAATATTGTGATAAAGTCCTTTATTTTCTGTAATGCAAAAATGTCATACATTCTGGATTCATTACAAATCAACTGAAATATTGCAAGCCTTTTATTATTTTAATATTGCTGATTATGGTTTACAGCTTAAGAAAACTCAAATATCCTATCTCAAAAAATTAGAATATTCTGGGAATCTTAATTTTAAACTGTAAACCATAATCAGCAATATTAAAATAATAAAAGGCTTGCAATATTTCAGTTGATTTGTAATGAATCCAGAATGTATGACATTTTTGCATTACAGAAAATAAAGGACTTTATCACAATATTCTAATTTTCTGAGACAGTCCTATAGACTCAAGAATACATTCATTCCAGATACAGAAGACTCTAATTTGAGTTTACAACATATTTATTTTTCCGCATTTTTCTTTTTCGACGACACATTGGGTTTTCTTTTCCACCTTCATGTAGAAAAGTGTATCCAAAGATGGTTTCTTCTTCTTCTCCCAGCCCCGATATTGAATTATCGTTATCCGCAGTCCGCAGAAAATAAACTTAAGAAGAAGCTGAGATGGAAATCAGGAATCAGAGTCAAAGACTTTCAAAAGCTTGCACGGTTCCTTGAGGTCTTAATGAAATATTGCCCGTGTCAAAACACTGCATGGATGGGGTAGAGATCAATCAATCAATGACTCAATCAATGATAAGCTTGACCAGTGATTGGAAACCAACTACAAACACACATCACAGATCAAACAAAAGTCGCTGTAACGGATCGGACCCAAATAATCATTTTTTAAAGTTACGTAAGTGTAAAAGTTAAAACCAGACGGAGTGTATTATTGACCACACACACCCGCAGCGTCAGTGGGGAAGAATTTAATAAAAAAATTGATATATGGTCTCGTTTTGGTCAACGAAAATGAAGACACATTTTAGCAGAGTTTTTATTTTGTAATCTACATTTTGGTCCTGTTTTTATTCGATATTGCATTATATATTTAATTATCGTTATCGTCCAGAGGTGGTAGTAACGAGTTACATTTACTCCGTTACATTTACTTGAGTAAGTTTTGGGAAATTTTGTACTTTTAGGAGTAGTTTTGAATCACTATACTTTTTACTTTTACTTGAGTAGATTTGTGAAGAAGAAACTGTTCCTCTTACTCCGCTACATTAGGCTACGTTGAGCTGTTACCTTTCTTTTATCCCTTTTATCCGCGTTCGCGTTAATCTCATGACAACACTGAGTGATTCTTTGGGAAAAATGTTAGTTTTTGCATGTTTTGTCACATTTACACAGACTCAAACACACACAGAGTTTCTATGAGTTCATGTTTGTTCTAGTTCTGTCTGGTTAAAAAAGAAAAGTACAAAGGCTTGAAATTTTGTGCTACTTGTGCTTAATTTATTTTTTTATTCTGTTATTATTTTATTTACTTTAGTATTTATTAAAGTACTTGAATTTACTTTAAGATTATTTTAATTTTAGCTATTTTTTATTAATTTTAATTTATGTTATTATTTTATTGATTGAATTTGCCTGAAGATGATTATTTTGTACTTTTGTCTGTTTGAATGGTTGTGTTAAAAAAATAAATCAGACGTTACTCAACAGTTACTCAGTACTTGAGTAGTTTTTTTACCAAGTACTTTTTTACTTTTACTCAAGTAATTATTTGGATGACTACTTTTTACTTCTACTTGAGTCACATTATTCTGAAGTAACAGTACTTTTACTTGATTGCAATTTTTGGCTACTCTACCCAGCTCTGTTATCGTCACATGACCAGCATTTCCGTTGCGTCTCATTTTCCTCAGTTGATAAAGGCTCGTTGACGACGATATTTAGTCATAATTTCATCCACTCACCTCAGGCCTCACAGGGTCCTCGATTCCCACCACGCAGAGGCACGTCAGCCCGCTGAGGATGTCGTTCTCGTTGTCCCAGTCGGGCTCGCCCTCGGCGGTGGGGAAGTCCCGGTACGCCAGGCAGATGGTCCTCAGGCCCTCGGACGCCATGGGCTCGATCACCTTCTTCACCATGTCGTCCCGGTCCCGCGGCCGGAACACCTTGGCCTCCCCGCTGGCCGTCAGGATCTTGTAGCACCTGGGGACAAACAACCGGCATGTGAGCCAGGGGTCTTCAACTAGATTAGGCAGGGGGCCGCACTGCGTGAGCGGAAAATTACGGGGTTTTCAAAATGTATTTTGCACTCAAAGAAGAAGATTTATGTATATATAATACATTTGTGCACAGGGAAGAGCAGGAGAATACAGGACTGTCTCAGAAAATTAGAATATTGTGATAAAGTTCTTTATTTTCTGTAATGCAATTAAAAAAACTAAAATGTCATACATTCTGAATTCATTACAAATCAACTGAAATATTGCAAGCCTTTTATTATTATAATATTGCTGATTATGGCTTAAGATTCCCAGAATATTCAAATTTTTTGAGATAGGATATTTGAGTTTTCTTAAGCTGTAAGCCATGATCAGCAATATTAAAATAATAAAAGGCTTGCAATATTTCAGTTGATTTGTAATGAATCCAGAATGTATGACATTTTTGCATTACAGAAAATAAAGGACTTTATCACAATATTCTAATTTTCTGAGACAGTCCTGTATATAATACATTTGTGCACAGGGTTGAGCAGGAGAATATATCTGTCTAGTTTACATATGAATTATGTATTAATTGTCTCCAGATTTAGTCATTGTGAATGTTAAATATAATATTCAGATAAAGAAATATTATTTTAAATGCAAGTTCATTTTGAAACCATGCATTGTGCAAACTTAATGAAGTTGATATTGACCTACTTTTAATAAAACACGCCATAATGACAAACACTGTCCAATGAATCATTAACCAACTGAAAATGCTACCAAGCATCTTAAACTTTTATTAATTAAAAAAATGCGATATGATAACCATGTTTTAAAGAGAAAAAGGTTTTAAAGGATGTCTGAAAATCCAATTAATTTTTGTTTTGTAAATGGAACTGCTCCGGCATAAGTAATGGATGTGCTGAAAAAATGTATCGTCTTGTGTAATCTCCTTGAAGATATTTTTTGGTTCGTTATTTAGTCGTCTATTTTTTGTTTGTTTCTTAATTATTAAATTGTACTCTATCGTTTTTTCATATATCCGATCATTTTTATTTTGTGTAAATTCTTTGTAATTTTCCTTTAATTTCTATCATCTATAGATTTCTAATTGCTCATTTGTATATTGTGTTTTTATAAGTATGATATAAAATTTTATTTTATGTTAACTATAGGTGGAGGCCCCTGATAAGCTCTTTTGAGTTTTCGCCTCTTCCTGCACTTTAATTTGTAAAGTTGGTAATTTTATTTGTGTAATGTTTAACTGCAAAAAAAAAATATAAATCTAAATGTTAGTTTCGCTTACTTTGTCACTTCCGGCCGGCTGGATTTTGCCCAAAAATAAAATCGCGATTTTTTTCTCTCAGAATCCGATTTTCGATTATGATTATTTTGTGAATTGAGAAAAGGCAAAGAAATGATTTCAAATATGCTGTTTTTTTATTGAACATTTGCCCCATTGGGCTTTAAGTGCAAACTTTGCTCTTATTAAACCAAAAATGAATGAATAAAGTGCAAAACTCTGTAAAATAAGTTGAAAAAAAGTTTTAAAAAATATAATAAAATATAAAGTTTTATCTCTGAAAAAAAAAAAACAGCAAATAAGCACTTGCAAACATACAGTAAGTTATATTTCCAATTAAATAAAACAAGACATTTTCTAATTAAACTAAACTGGGTCTTTGCATGCTAAATAATAATGCAACCCATGAAGGAGGTAGAGGTGTGTAATGTCACTCATTACATTTGCTGTTCACATTTGGAAGTTTTTTGCAAGGAACACGAGCCGGTCTACCAAATCTGGCTTGAGGGATGCCCGGTGGCATGTTAGTATATCACCATGGTTACAACGCCCCCTCCTACACTAAAGAGCCTCTCCGATGGGGCACTTGTCGCAGGTATTGAGAGGTATTTCCATCAATCATTAATATGGTATCAATCATTTATATGTGTGCAGACAAGGTTTAAAAAAAAAAAAAAAAAAAAAAAAAAATTTTGAAAAATCGATTTTACGATTTTCACGTTTTAACATCGTTCTAATTACATAATCGCGATTACGATTTAAAATTGATTAATCGAACAGCCCTAGCTGGAAGTGACCCCGGCCGCCGCCGATCTGGCGGCCGATTGATCGGGACAACACTAACTACTTTCCCCCCCTTTTTTTTTTAAATATGACCAGGGGCCACATAAAAGCTCCTGGCGGGCCGCAAGTGGCCCGCGGGCCGCCCGTTGAATATCCCTGCTGTAAGCGCTTCGGTTCAAACGCAGGAGGTCTAAATTTAAAAGAAAGGAGGCATTCAGGAGAGTTGAGAAACATTGATTTAGCGGGTGATAATGTTAGAGTAATTCAGGTTAAATGGTGCGGGGGAAACGCCAGGACGTGTCGGAGCTCCGCGCCGCACCGGGCTGAGAAGTCCCACTAAGCCCCCTGTGGGGTAAAAAGAAGCCGACTCGGTTAAGAGGCTTACGGAGCTGTTACCGGCTCATTTTCTCAGCGCCTGTTTTTAAGTCGCAGTATAAGGGGCTCGGGGTCGGGATGCACTTGAACTTCTTAGCTGCTTAAGCCATTATACATATTTACTGTAAAAGTCTGGCCGGCAGCGAGGGGGAAACAACAAACGGTGGAGCAACCTTCCATTCAGAAAACTGTTTATTAGGACGGAGCTGATTACAAACACGTCTCTTATACAAAACATGTTAAACAAGCACAAAAGTAGGGGCTGGGATCGATTCAAATGTCAAGAATCGATTCGATTCCGATTCTTAAGATTTAGAATCGATTATCAGGATTTGATTTGATATTGTTTTGGGTTAGTGTTATTAAAACTGTTTTTTTGAGCTGTTGCCCGAATGATATATTATATAGTTATGCAACATATTAATACTAGTATTATATTGAGATTCAACAGCAAGTATTGCAGCTAATGATGCTGTAAGGACCAATCACCTCCCAGAATGCTGATATAAGTAGAACTAAAACATTTGGTGATGCTACTTTTAGCCACTAATATGCTCCAAAACTGTGGAACAGCCGGAGGATCTGAGAGGAGCTGGAAATGTGGACATTTTTAAATGTAGACTAAAAACTCATCTCTTTGGTCTGGCTTTTATGTAGCATCACATTTTATAGTTTTATTCTGTTTAACATTTCTTTTTTTTTTTTTTTTTTTTAAAAGAGGTATTTGCTTTATTTATTTATCTACCGTAGATGACCAAATAGTCGCCCGCGCGCAAATACGCGCCTGTGCTCTAATAGCCGCCGGGGGTCCGAGCCCATTTGGCATAATAAACGCCGGTTCAATTAAACGCCCGGGCGACTACCGGTAATAACCTGGTAATAACACTGTATTTGCATTGTATCGTGTACAGTATCGTTCATACTGCTCTGATCAGCTCCGTGTGTCGCCGTTACACAGACAAACTGTCTTTGTATATCAGAGCATGAAAAAAAAAAACGCTCCACCCATAACCGCTCAGCGCTCCAGTAACACTGCACCCCGCTCCGCTCCAAATAATGTTTGCATGCATATAAAATGCACATGTTTACCTGAAGTCTGTGTACTGGAACTCGAAGCCGGTTTTGGGGCAGGGGTGGGCTGTTCCCACACCCAAACCTGCATCCTGCCCACCTGATCAAAGTCATGGGGATTCTTTATTATTTATAATTTTATTTTTTTATATATTAAAATCCCAAAATATCTGTACCGTTTCTGATTGGGTGTGTGCACTGCGAATCATTTTTAGACACAACAAAGAACGCGTACCGCAAAAGTTGTGTCTCAGCGGAGGAACCCGGCGTCCAGCAAAATGAGAAGAGAAAAAAGAGGTTTTCTGAAGAGCAGACAGCGCACACACTAAAGGCTGATTTATGGTTCCGCGTTACACCAACGCAGAGCCTACGGCGTAGGGTACGCGGCGACCCGCACCGTACGTGGAAATGCGGTCTTTTTTTTGCTATTAAAACATGATTTGTAATGTGAATTTGCAAAACTTAAACTACAAATAATAGTTTTTGACGTAACATCAGAGATTGTGCATGCTCTCTGTGAAAGGATGAGTCAAATCGGGTCGCAGCTGCTTCAACTGTGATTCCTTCACGAGGAGCGACCAGGATTTCAAACACGCTTGATTTTCTTGCGACCTCACGATTTGTGATCGGGAGCTCGTCGTGAGGTGTTGTGTTGTGTACAGTGTGTACAATTTTAGTTCCAGTGGTACTATGGTGATCTCATATGTTCTTTGTAAGTAATGGTCTGCTGCTGCTCATTGCAAAAATAAATTGTAGCCTGGTGCAAATACCCGCCTGGTTCTTATAAACGCCTGAGGTCCAAGTGGATTTAGCATATTAAACGCCCGGGCTACTAAATGGTCATCTACGGTATTTCTTGTAATATTATTATTATTATATTTTATTGTTGTGGACTGATTATTTTTTAGCCTTATTCCTTGAACTTTTATCATTATTTCATTTTAATTAACTATATTGTATGTCAGTGTGCATTGGTCTCCCAGTTTTTATTTTTATTTTTATTATGCTTATTTTTCAGTCAAAATGTCAAAGCACTTTGTATTTCATGTACCTGGATGAAAGGTGCTATACAAATAAAATTTGATTGATTGATAAATGCTTTCAGAAACATTGTGTCGGGCAGAATTACCGAACAGATCCAGATCAGCAAACAGAGGCCGTATGAAATCGCTTTCATTTTTTCCCAACATTCTGTTTTTATTTTTTGCATTTTTGGTGTTTTTCAGTTTTTTATTTTTGAAAATTTGGTTTTTAGCATTTTATGCAAATTTAAGAAGAACACTTACAGAGTGAAAAGCATAAACGTTACAACACAAAGAGGCTGACGATCATGTAATTTAACAGCGACGTCTGTACTAGCTGGAATCACAATTTTGTATTACTTTTAGTGACCCCTCTGAGTATTTTCTAAAAAGAAAAGTCCATTTAGTTCAGGAGTTTTCTAAACCAGCACTTTAACGCTTCAACGCCATGTTCATTGTTTGATAGTTTCACACCTTTTGCATGTGTGAATTAAATGACGTGACTATTGGGATTAAAGTTCACTGGGCGGAAATGTAATGAAAAAAAAAAATAAGATCTTTAGACATACGAATCGATTTTTAGGAATGAATATGAGAATCGATTTAGAATCGATTTTTCCCACACAAGCCTACAGAGAAGATGGAGCGGTTCTCACTTCTTCAGGAGGATTTCCGAGGCTCCTTTGCTGAACATGCGGTAGCTTCCGTCGGCCATCTTCAGCACGGTGCTCATGGACTTGCGCACCGAGTTGAAGGTGTAGACCTTGTAGAGCTTCTCCTCGGGGATCTCGTTGCGGATGGCCTGGTAGTCGCGCTTCAGGTCCGAGGAGAAGCCGAGCAGGGCACACTCCGTCTTGTTGCCCACCTGCCGCGGCAGACCGCCCTCTTTCTCTGGAGGCTGGGGAGACGGAGGGAGGGGGAGTTTGTTTTATTTAGGATCCACATTAGCAACAGCATAAGCTATCCTTCCTGGGGTCCGACATACACACAAATTAACACTTAATACATACAGGACTGTCTCAGAAAATTTGAATATTGTGATAAAGTCTTTTATTTTCTGTAATGCAAAAATGTCATACATTCTGGATTCATTACAAATCAACTGAAATATTGCAATATAATATTGCTGATCATGGCTTACAGCTTAAGAAAACTCAAATATCTTATCTAAAAAAAATTTGAATATTCTGGGAATCTTAATCTTAAGCTTTTTTATTATGCACTTCGAGAAAAAAGTCGAAATGTCGAGAAAAAAGTCGAGATTTCAAGAAAAAAGTCGAAATGTCGAGGAAATAGTCCAAATTTCGTGAAAAAAGTTGAAATGTTGAGAAAAAAGTCTAAATGTCGAGAAAAAAAGTCTAAATGTCAAGATTAATGTTGAAGTACAATCTTGAGAAAAAAGTCGAAATGTCGAGAAATAGTCAAAATTTCGTGAAAAAAAGAATTAGAATATTCTGGGAATCTTAATCTTAAACTGTAAACCATAATCAGCAATATTCAAATAATAAAAGGCTGGCAATATTTCAGTTGATTTGTAATGAATCCAGAATGTATGACTTTTTTTTTTTTTTTTTTTTTTTTTTTTATTTAAATTGCATTACAGAAAATAAAGAACTTTATCACAATATTCAAATTTTCTGAGACAGCCCTGTAGAGTTCCAGCCAACCATGGCTCTGTAAAAAACAGTTCTCTGTATCAAACCTGTTCTCACCCTTGGTAATATGAACCTCCTTTCTGATGTCATTCTTGTATTGTACCCATGGTAGGGCTGGGCGATATATCGAGATTTTAATATATATCGATATATTTTCAAACACGATATGGTACGAGACAATATCGTTTATATCGATTTAAAAAAAAAAAAAAAAAAAAAAAAAAAAAATTACTTTTTTTTTTTTTTTTTTTTTAACATTTTTTTTTTTATGATTTTGATATAGCTTATTTTGTGACAAATTGACTTGAATGTTTTATTTGAGATTTGCACAAATGTTTTGTTATTTGCACAACTGTCAACCTTAGTGGAAAAGTCTGCCTGTTACTGTCTACATTGTATAAATTGCACAGTGTATTTTAATTTAATTGTTATGCAGGAAAGGGATGTTTGTTTTATTTTATTCAAGAAGCATTTTTATTCTATATATGCAGGCAGTTTATTTTTATTTCATTTGTTTTATACATTTTGATATTGTGCAGACCTCTGTTAATAAAGGAACCTGTGTGACATTTGGCACGAGGCTTTGTATTAAAACACTGTTTTTTAAGGGTTTGCCTCAGAAAAAAATGAAGCTAACAGAGATGCTATGCTATAATGCTTTGGGGGAAACCCCAATTAAGGCACAGAAAAAATATCGAGATATATATCGAGTATCGCCATTTAGCTAGAAAATATCGAGATATGACTTTTGGTCCATATCGCCCAGCCCTAACCCATGGTGATAAAATGATAGTATAAGTATAAGGATAGTCATACAGCTGTTTCGAAGATCGTGTCACCAGTATATTCCTCAGAAAATGTGTCTTCTAGATAACCAGCCTAGATTATTCTGCTGTTGGACACATTAGAGTGGAGTGAGTTCCTGCTGGACGGCGTGTCGCCGGCGTGTTTCCCCCCCAAACCTACCATGATCTTGGTGGTGTAGGCGCAGTTGACGGCGATGCCGAGGATCAGGATGTCCAGGATGGAGGGCGGGATGTTCTCCGGCTCGGGGACTTTCCTGTGATGTTTCTCGGCCACGAAGGCCTGGACCACCGTCATGCGGTTCATGGTGAGGGTGCCGGTCTTGTCGGAGCAGATGGCCGTGGCGTTGCCCATCGTCTCACACGCGTCCAAGTGACGCACCAGGTTGTTGTCTTTCATCATTTTCTGAAGGAAGATAAATAAATATATGAGTAAAATCATACAGAAATGACTGAAATCAAAAAATGGCAGCCTTTACCAGAAGCAACACGTCGGCCTTTAAGGAAACCTGCAATCCATTTCTTACTCTACTACCATTTTATCTCCACAAGCCCATATTAATACTGTTATTATTGCTATGACAACTGTAATTGTGATTATTATAATTGTTAGAATATTACTGTATTACTTCTCTCATTATTGTTATTATTATATTATTAATTGATTAATCAATCATATAATTATCATAATTATTACTACTTATTTTCCTTTTTTCTTTATTTATTCAAACAGGTTAAAACAAAAACAAAAATAATCAGAATACATAAAATGTATATACCAAAAACAAAAAAAAAACAAAAAACATAAGCAAAACAAAGCAAATTAAAGAGACAAATCTATAAATAAATATTTCCTGTTTGAAAGGGTGTAGGATTAGGTTTCAAAAAACTTTTCTAGTCCTACCCCTTCTAATGTTCTGTTTTTACAATTTCTTCATTTCACAGAACTCCAAAAGAAAAGCATAAAAGAGAAAGAAAAGGTGAATGAATGTGTATTTTTTTTATAGATCGCCATTATTTACCGTTTTGTATGTACAAAGAGGATTGTGATATTGATGAAGATAGATATTTATTATTATACTTTACGTCCCTTATTTAATTGATTGATTGCCCCCTTCTTTTACTTCATTTATTAGTAATTAATTAACTTATTTTCTTTCTTTCTTTCTTTCTTTCTTTCTTTCTCCTAAAATAACCATAATTCTAGAAAACCATCATACTCATACACACACCCACATACACAAACATTTATTTAGTTGTTTTGTAATTTTGTTTGTTTTCTAGCGCCCCCTCTGGTTCTGTACCTGTATGCGTTTCTGTTTTTGTTTTGCGTACCTGTATTGTGAACTGTTTTAAGAAATAAAAAAATTAAATAAAATAAAGTAATGACTGAAATCAAAGAGATATTTCCGGAGCTGAACAGTTAGAAATCCCTGCATCGGTAAACAACTTCAGAGCGGCAGACGGGATCATAGCGAGGCTTAAGGGTATCAGTTAACGTGTCTCGTTAGTGTTAATGGGCTGGAGTGTAAGCCGGTCAGACGAGGCCAAGGGTCGGGTCGGCCAGCGGGTCCGCTAGTGTTGAAAAAAGAACGATTTTCCGATTCTAAATCGATTCTCATTAATTCCTAAAAATCAATTTGTATGTCCAAAGATCGATTTTTTTCATCATTACATTACAGCGTTTGGTATTTTTTTTGTTTATCCCCAAAAAAGGAATGTTTTGTTGGACACGAGAATAACGTGGTGCCATGTTTTTGCCTTTAAATATGTTTAAAGGTATGAAAACATTAAAGTTTTCAGTTATAATTGCATAAATTGTCTATACTATTTCATTACTTTCATTACCGTCTTGGGGTTACATTTGCATAAAATGCTAAAAACCAAATTCTGAAAAAGTAAAAACCGAAGTATTAATATGTTGCATAACTACACAGTCATATAATTCAGGCAACAGCTCAAAAAACAGTTTTAATAACACTAACCCAAATCTGTGACTGCGTTTCCATGCATGAATAACCCTTTTAAAACCCGAATATTAGCAATAACCCGGTTTTGCACGGCCATGTAAACACCAATAACCCCTTTGAAAAACTCAAATTTGCTCATATTCAGGTTTTTAAAAACCCGAATATGACCCCTGGGTTACTCCTTTTAAAACCTGAATATTGGGTCATGTAAACGCCAAACGGAATATCCCCATCAAACGGAACATGAATTTGTTTTCTGCACATGCTCTTTTTGCAAGGAATCCTGGTCTTTTGAGTCCAGGAAGTTCTTATAAACACGGAGAAACCAAGACCAGGAGGAGACTAATCACTTCATAAATGTAATGAAGGATATGAACATTTCTGCATTTGTAGACGGTAGAAAGTACCGGGATAGCGAGATTTACAAGAAGGTGAGCGAAAAGTTGCGCGAAGCAGCATTTGTTTTGAATTAGGATACAGGAAGAAGAAGCAGAAATGACGGTAATTACGTCATGATGTTCTCCGTGCGTCGCTGGTTTGATCCAGATATCCCGAATGATTAATTACCATGTAAACGGAATATTCTGAATGTTTCAGTAACCGGAATATTAGCAATAACCCGAATTTTGACTGCATGTAAACGTAGGGCTGTGCGATTAATCGATTTTAAATCTAAATCGGATTTATTAAGACGATGTTAAAAAAAGGAAAATCGATTTTCCTTTTTTGCAGCTGGCTGATGACAGACAGAACTCGTCTAGTCATCTTTGTTTGGTCAAGAAAATTGTAAATGTTGTCACTTTACTAAACTCAAGGAGGATTTACAGTATCTTTCAATTGCACTTCATTCCCAATAGGGAAATTTGTTTGCTATTTTTCTTTAAAAATAAAGATAAAATATTTGAAACAATTTATTCCATTGTCTTTTGTAGTTTTACCAAAAAAATCGAAATCGAAAATCGGGTTTTCAGAGAAAAAAAAAAAAAAAAAAAAAAAAAAAATCGGGATTTTATTTTTGTCTAAAATCGCCCAGCCCTATGTAAACGTAGTCAATATCTGAATCAAATCAAATCTTGATAATCGATTCTGAATCTTAAGAATCAGAATAGATTCCTGCTCATCAGAACTCAGGCCTCACCTTGACGGAGTATGCCAGCGAGATGGTGACGGCGAGGGGCAGGCCTTCAGGAACGGCCACCACCAGAACGGTGACGCCGATGATGAAGAACTTGACGAAGAACTGGATGTAGATGGGGGTGCAGTCCTTGATCCAGGGCAGGTTCTGGATCCAGAAGGTGTCGACCACGAACAGAACCACCAGGATGATGACGGTGATGGCCGACATCACCAGCCCTGGGGAGGACGGGAGACGTTCAGATTACAGCCGTCAGTCAACGACCACATCGCGGGTAAACAGGATATTCAACAAGCGTGAGATGTGAACAACAACGTCACAATTTGAGGATGAAATAAGTATATTTTACTTCTTAAACTGAGTCACTGACTCACCCGCTTTTCCAATCTGCACAGCGAGTTTGGTCAGTTTGCCTTGGAGGACGGACTTCTCCTTCTTTGGCAGGTTGGCCTTCTTCTTCTCCTCCGCGTCGCCGCCCTCGTCGCTGTTCAGGGGCTGCATCTCCATGGCGGCGCCGTCCTGCGCTTTGGCTGCAGCAAAGAGAGCAAAGCAGAACTGTCAAATCTGAGTACGACAACATTTTTACTGGAATAAAGCGAGGGAAATAAGCTCTAGTGTTGTTTTTGTCAGCCTGTTTCAATTTTAGTTTTAGTCTAGTCTTTGGAAAATCCCCAACGAAAATGAAGACACATTTTAGCGTCTTTTTTTAGCGAGTTTTTATTTTGTAATCTACATTTTAGTCTCGTTTTTATTCCTCTAAAGATATTGCATTATATATTTAATTATCGTTATCGTCACCTGACCAGCATTTTCGTTGCGTCTTGTTTTCCTCAGGTGATAAAGGCGATATTTAGTCATAATTTTCGTTGACGCACTGCAAAAACTCAAAATCTTACCAGGAATATTTGTCTTATTTCTAGTTAAAATGTCTCATTTTTAGTCAAAAAAATCTCATTACACTTAAAAGTCATACATATAAAGAGCCATTACCAGAAAAATAAAGAAATGTATCATTTTGAGAAGCAAATAAAAGGCTTTACACTGCAAAAACTCAAAATCTTACCAGGAATATTTGTCTTATTTTCAGTTAAAATGTCTAATTTTTAGTCAAAAAATCTCATTACACTTAAAACAAGAGTCATTACCAGAAAAACAACTTGTCATTTGACAATTTTCACCTATTTCAAGTAAATTTTCACTTGAAATATGTAGAAAAATCTGCCAGTGGGACAAGATTTATCTTCTCATTACAAGCAAAAAAATCTTGTTCCACTGGCAGATTTTTCTACTTATTTTAAGTGAAAATCTACTTGAAACAGGTGAAAATTGTTGTTTTTTCCAGTGATGAGTCTTGTTTTAAGTGTAATGAGATTTTTTTTTGAGTAAAAACAGACATTTTAACTAGAAATAAGACAAATTCTTGTTAAGATTTGGAGTTTTTGCAGTGCGAAAGCAACTTTACTTTGCTCACGTCTGCTCGAGCTCAAGTGGAAACCATGCATTTTAATCTCACACTAAATAAACTAGTGCTGGAAAACAAAACTTTAGAGGATCAAGTCATTAAGAAAACCACTTTTGACTTTTTAGCAACTATTATAATACAATTTAGCTGCAAGGTCTGGCAGTAATGAACTAAATAACAGTATGATAATAAAACGGCTGTCATGCAGGATGATTTCACAGCCCATTCGAGGAAAACAGATTAAAACAGACAAAACACGAGATGTCAGAAGCATCCGAAATGTCTGAAGGTGTCATTTGTATGCTTTTATCTTCACAACTGGAGGCTTGTCATTGTAATTATGTTTGCAGTGATCCGAGTGAACGGTAATTAGCAGGAAGATTTGGAGACGTAATTACCATACACCCACTTTGAGACTTAAAGAACAGGCTTAGTCGCTATGAGATATTTCTGAGGAGTCACCTCCTCCTCTGACAGACACCAGAGCCCTGGCTTTACACTTCAATTCTGATTCATTTCTGTCGTGTCTCTTCCCCCACACCCTGTTCCAGGACCTCCGGACGTCAGGGAAATGGACAAGCTTCATTTTACAAAACCCTGAAAATAGGAAAAATAACTAAACCGGGGGAAACGGCCAGTGGACGTTCGTCTCCGTCTTTGTAAGTAAGTAAGTAGTGTTTATTTCTATAGCAACTATCACAGACAACGGAATGTCACAAGGTGCTTCACAAAGAATAAAAGCATCAATAATAACATGAATAAACACACTACAATAAAAGTAGAAATAGGATAAAAACAAGACAATACCGATAAAAGCTCCTAGAATAAAAGTACAGGACTATCTCAGAAAATTAGAATATTGTGATTTTCTGTAATGCAATGACAAAAACAAAAATGTCATTTTTAAGAAAACTCAAATATCCTATCTCAAAAAATTAGAATATTTTGGGAATCTTAAACTGTAAGCCATAATCAGCAATATTAAAATAATAAAAGGCTTGCAATATTTCAGTTGATTTGTGATGAATCCAGAATGTATGACTTTTTTTTTTTTTTTTTTTTTTTAAATTGCATTACAGAAAATAATTATCACAATATTCTAATTTTCTGAGACAGTCCTGTACATGAAATCTACATGCTGATCATAAAACAACCGTCTCACTACTGATGTTTAAAAGCTCGGAGAAACAGGTGGGTTTTAAGTTTGCTCTTAAAAGCCAGTTCTTTTTTATTTAAGCAAGAAAACAAACTGTTGCAGTCGTCCAAACGAGATGAAAGAAAAGCATGAATAATTAACTCGAGATCATTTTTTGAAACAACTGTTCTTAGTTTAGAGATATTCCTTAAATGGTAAAGACAGTTCCTCATCAGCTGTTTGGAGTTTTGTTCTAATGACATTTCTTTGTCAAAGACAACACCAAGATTTCTTAAATGAGACTCAAATCAACTAAAAAGTGGCTGATAGCTGGACTAAGCAGTGAGTGCGTTTACATGGGAAGTTTAATTCCTCTTTAATTCAGAATTAAAATGAAATCCGATTTAAAATGAGTAAAAATTACCATGTAAACACCTAATTCCCGAATGAAAATGGCCATTCCGAATTAAACTTAATTCTGAAGTAAGTGGCTGGTTTATTCCGATTTTAAATCCGAATAGAATAATTCCGTAATCATGTTTACACTGATTCCCCTTTAAATTAATTCTGGTCTTTCTGCGCATGCTCATTCGCGCTGGGCTTGTTTTCCAAACAAAGTTTCAAGATGGCAGCACGCAGTAAACGGTGGTCAAGAGCAGAGACAATTTATTTAATAAATAGCTTGGAGGACCTGGAAATAATTAAAAGAAGAGATGAAAACAGGAAACATAAAAACAGTGAGCTTTTCAAAGTTGTAGCAGCTAAGTTTGTTTTTCTTCCGGTAGACGTAACTTCCGGTCCGCCCCCCTATAAAAGATTCGCCAAATCCAAATGTATGTAAAGAATAAATAGAAATATTTACATTTTACCCGATCGAATGCTTTTTCTGCGTCTAAAGATATAATAGTAGTTTCCTGTTTATTGATACTCGAATGATCTATAATATTAAGTAATCTACGAGTATTAGTAGAAGAATGTCTACCTTTAATGAAACCTGTTTGATCCAGATGTATAATAGAAGGGGTGACTCTTTTCAGACTTTTGGTAAGAGCCTTAGCAGAATTCATATTTAAGGGTAAGCTTTCATTCTCCCTAACATTTAGGATCATTTTATAAAACGTTGGTGCTAATATGCTCCAGAATTCCTTGTAAAATTCAGCTGGAAAGCCATCTGGGCCCGGAGCTTTACTATTGGGCATATGTTGAAGAGCTTCATGGAGTTCTCCTATTGAGAGCGGGGAATCTAAATTCGTAACCTGTTCCTGATGTAACTTCGGCGGATTCATTTCTCCAAGAAACTGATTGATGGATTGATCAGATGGTTCGATTTGTGATGAATATAGTTTGTAGTAAAAGTCTCTGAAAACTGAGTTTATTAAACAGGGATCATGTGTAATTTCCACTGATTGGTCCTTGATAGATGTTATGGTTGTTTTTTCTTTGTTTACTTTTAATTGATTGGCTGAATATTTCCCCGATCTGTTAATGTGTGCAAAGTTTTCCAGGCGAAAGCCTTTGTACTAGAAACAATCAGAACCTTCCCAACCCCCAGACCTTAAGAGGAAATTGGATAAAGCCGATCAAACATGTTTTCCATGTAAACCTCAATTCGGAATTACTATTTCCATGTAAACTTGAAGGAGAATAGTTTAATTCGGAGTAATTAATTCAGAATTAAAAAGCATCATGTAACCGTGGCCAATGATGCTTCCAGAAAACTGAAAATAAATCACATTACTAGCAGCTTCTGTCCATTCCGGTAATGACTCTGTTTATGATGTGAATGCATGAAGCAGCAGCAGCACTGGGCTGCAGCAGATGCAGCAGTTTTTTTTTGTTTGTTTAGTTTTCTCATCTTCTCTTTTAATTGTTGTCTTTTACATGTACAAAATAAATCAAATCAATCAATCGCTGTTTTTTCACACTGTGCTTGCACCATGATCGCCAAATAAAAAAATAACGCACTGCAAAAATCTTACCAGGAATATTTGTCTTATTTCTAGTTAAAATGTCTCATTTTTAGTAAAAAAAAAAAAAAAAAAATCTCATTACACTTAAAACATCACTGGAAAAAAACAACAATTTTCACCTGTTTCAAGTAGATTTTCACTTAAAATAAGTAGAAAAATCTGCATGTGGAACAAGATTTTTTTGCTTGTAATGAGAAAATAAATCTTGTTCCACTGGCAGATTTTTTTACTTATTTTAAGGGAAAATCTACTTGAAACTGGTGAAGTAGATGCAGCATCTGCAGCAAATGCAGGAGATGCAGCTTGCTGCTCGGCACATACATGGTCAGTGTAATCTCAGTCTAAAGGATTACTGCTGATTCCTGGCAGACCCGGGAATCTGTGCACTAGGGACCAGCGCCAGAGCTGTGGCCGCAAACCCGAGCAACCGCTGATCATCCAACCCCAGCGGGACTAGAGTCTGAGTCTCTGGCTGAGCTGGCGTTAAACAGCCTCGTTATCAGCGCAGTCAGTCTGAAACTGCACCAGTGCAACCCTTACGGACCGACCGAATACTTTAGCACGGGACATCAATAGGAATCAAACTGTGGGGGGGCCCGAGGGAGTCGGAGAGAGAGAGATGGTGGGAAAGCAGATGTTCTGGCCTGAGACATGCTGCATGGCTTTAATCTCCTCATCAATAATCGCTCTAACTGGATTCGGTAGCACCTACTGCTCAGAGCGCATCATGTCAGGGGAGGACGACACAAGAGGAGACGGAAGAACAGCCTGTACGGAGCAAACACCGACGAGATCGTGCAAAAACATGCAGCTCCTCGTTACCTGGATAAAAAAAAGGTGCTGAGGCCAATTAATAAATGGCTCGTGGAGACAGAACTCACCTTTCTTACGGTTTTCTACAGATGCGTCCTGCTTCTTGTCTGTAAAACATATCGGGAATAATTAGACATTTAACCTAAAATCATGACAAGTGACAGTTCAAGGTCAAATATAGTCAAACAAATATTTATAGTGTTTATAGAGGTCATGGGTGTGTGTATATGTGTGTATGTAGATATATATAGATATAGAGCAGATGGAGTTAATATAGAGATAGTATGGTGTAAATAAGTATATTTATATGGGCATGCGTGTACAAATATATAGAAATATTCAACTATGTGTATGTATGTGTAGGTAAGTGTGTCTCATTTTTAGTCAAAAAATCTTATTACACTTAAAACAAGAGGGGGACAAGATTTATTTTTGCATTACAAGCAAAAAAAATCTTGTTCCACTGGCAGATTTTTCTACTTATTTCAAGTGAAAATCTACTTGAAACAGGTGAAAATTGTCAAATAACAAGTTATTTTTCTGATAATGACTCTTGTTTCAAGTGTAATGAGATTTTTTGACTAAAAATGAGACATTTTAACTAGAAATAAGACAAATATTCTTAGTAAGATTTGGAGTTTTTGCAGTGCATAGTATAGTTAGTTATTATAAATACTTGTTAATAAATGATTAGTGAATGGGGGTAGGATTAAATAAGTTTACACTTAAGATATTAAGTGTTAAAGGATGAAATTCTTTGTTTTGCTTTCTTATCTTCTCTTTTAATTGTTGTGTTTTACATGTACAAAATAAAAAAGTTAAAAAATCAATCAAAAATCAATCATGGGGGACAGTTTCAACGTTACATGCCGGGTTCATTGATCATACTAACTTTTTCTCTGTTTCTTCTTCTCCTCTTTTTCCTTTTTCTTCTCCTCCTCATCCTCATCGCCGTCGTCCTCTCCCGCCCCGAGTAAAGTGAAGATAATTCCAGTTTGAGAGTTGACACCCACAGCAGTGACCAGCATTTTCCCTGAGCCCTCCATTACGTGAGTGCCTTTGAACAGAGGAGAAAAACAAAACGTCAGGAAACCTCCCGACTAAACGACCTACGACGTTTCAAACGCTCTTTTTTTTCTTCCCCCACTTTGATTTGGATGAAAATATTGAGCTAAATCATCGTGTGTGAAAAAAGGCCTCCAAAGCGGGAAGTTAAGCCGGACATCGAGAGATGACAAATGCAGGTTTTCAAATCAAAAGCAATCGATACAAAAGAAACATTGCACCAGGGAGTAGAAAGAAAGCAACAGTTACGAATGCAAAAGCTCTCCAAACCTTTCATCAGATGTCTTTAATCAAAGGGTTATTGTCAGTCTCGGTGAATTAATGCAACTCTGAGAGGCAGCTCGTGGTCTGCACTCAGCGTCACACTATCTTGTCCATTTATAAAGAAAAAGGCAAATAACAGAAGAGAACAAAAGCAAAAGTGATGAGGAAAGTGGTAGCCTTGCTAAAAAAATCTTAATTAAATAAATCCGTAATTGCTCAACAATCTCAGCCGTTTAATTGGACTTTTGTCCGTTACCAGCGTCCTCCGTCGTTGCCGGGGAAAACTTTTATTTGGGCCATCGTGTATAAGACAAAATATATTCCTTTATTTCTTTCAGGGAAACTGAATGCAGCAGTAAATGGTTGGAATAAACAATCCAGGAAACAATCCAAGGAAAAGGATCTAATACCAATTTACAGGACTGTCTCAGAAAATTTGAATACTATTTTCTGTAATGCAATTAAAAAAAACAAAAATGTCATACATTCTGGATTCATTACAAATCAACTGAAATATTGCAAGCCTTTTATTATTTTAATATCTATCTCAAAAAATTAGAATATTCTGGGAATTTTAATCTTAAACAGTAAGCCATAATCAGCTATATTAAAATAATAAAAGGCTTGCAATATTTCAGTTGATTTGTAATAAATCCAGAATGTATGATTTATTTATTTATTTATTTTTTTTTTTTTAAATTGCATTACAGAAAATAAAGAACTTTATCACAATATTCAAATTTTCTGAGACAGTCCTGTATATTTAAAAAATATGGCCAGCTGAGGGATCCCCATTAGCTGTCACCAAAAGTGGGACAAACTATTCTTCCTGGTAGTATTTACGTCTTTACAACAAGTAAATATGCTTTTATTTTGTAATTGTAACTAAAATCTAAATAAGCAGTCACATTGAACATCAAGAGGACCAGCAACTCACCATCAATGTCATTGAGACTTCTTTAAATTATACATATCAGAACAAACGTTTCATCCTACACTGATTGGTCATAAACTCAGCAATAAATCACTTTGATTTTGCAGCTTTATTGGTTAAAAAACCACAGATTCTGCTGCGTGTTACCTGATAACAGCATGGGATCCTTTTCTTGCGTTTTCTTGACATGGTCCGACTCCCCCGTGAGTGAACTCTCATCGATCTTGAGATCGTTGCCTTGGATTAAAACGCCGTCGGAGGGCAAGAGGTCACCTGACGCACACAAACACAACCTCAGTTCACTATTAAAGTGCATTTGTTTTTAATTTACTTGGGATTTCCTAAGAGGAGATCCTCTCTTACCATATTTTATTTGTGCAACGTCCCCGACCACTATTTCGGCCACAGGAATTTGGATAACTTGTCCCGCGCGGACGACAGTGAATTTCTGCTCCTGCTCGATGCGGCTCTGGAGGCCCCGGAACTGCTTCTCTTTGCTCCAGTCGTTGAACGCCGTCACCAGCACCACGCAGACGACCGAGAGCAGGATGGCGGCGCCCTCGATCCAGCCCGCCTCCGCCTCGTTCTCGTCCTCCGCTCCACCCGCGGCTCGTCCACAATCTGCAAGCAGACGAGAGGAGAGCGCTTTATCCACAGAGCTGAAAACGTCACAAAAGCTGTCAGTTTATAATCACGTACGATCAATGGCATTGTCCAAACATTAACCAGTTTAGAAACAGATATAAAAACATGATTTTCATAAGGTACAAAGAGGAATATATAATTATATATATATATATATATATATATATATATATATATATATATATATATATATATATATATATATATATAGCAGACAGAGTTAATATAGAAATAGTATGGTGTAAAAAAGTATATTTATATGGGCATGTATGTACATATGTATTAAATACTCAACTAAGTGTATATATGTATAGGTAGATGTGTGAATATAATTATAGTATACCGGTAGTTAGTTATTATAAATACTTGTTTATAAATGATTAGTTTACACTTCTTCCTTCTCCTTTTTGCACATATTAAGATATTAAGATATTAAGTGTTAAAGTATGAAATTCTTTGTTTTGTTGTTTTCTTATCTTATCTTGTAATTGTTTAATTGGCTTTTACATGTACAAAATAAATAAAAAATAAATCAATCAATCAATCGCTGTTTTCACACTGTGCTTGCACCATGATGGCCAAATAAAAAAAGATAACACTGCAAAAACTCAAAATCTTACCAGGAATATTTGTCTTATTAGTTTTTTTGTCAAAAAATCTCATTACACTTAAAACAAGAGTCATTACCAGAAAAATAAGTTGTTATTTGACAATTTTCACCTGTTTCAAGTACATTTTCACTTGAAATAAGTAGAAAAATCTGCCAGTGGGACCAGATTTATCTTCTCATTACAAGCAAAACAATCTTGTTCCACTGGCAGATTTTTCTACTTATTTTAAGGGAAAATCTATTTGAAACAGGTGAAAATTGTTATCTTTTCCAGTGATGAGTCTTGTTTTAAGTGTAATGAGATTTTAACTAGAAATAAGACAAATATTCTTGTTAAGATTGAGTTTTTGCAATGCAGCAGCATCATTGGGAGGAAGGTTTTCTGCATCGCTGCCCCTCCCGTGTAATGTTGCTCGATCGAAGAGTGACGAGCAGTTTTTTAAAAACAAATTCAACAAGTGTGACGCTGGTGTGCAACAAAGGTGCGTCAGTCCTGCTTTGTACAGACAGACGGTGTGAAAAGAGCGACAGGAGAGGGGGGTCAGTCACTGGAGAGCAATGAACCAGAAGGGAAAACAAAACATGTAAATATGCTTTTATTTTGAAATTATAACAAAAATAAGATGTAGAAAAGGTCGGTCCTTACTTTCTTTTTCTCCGCCCGGTGGTTTATAAAAAGAAAGGCCTAGTGAAACTATGGCTGCCACTTCTAATATAATCAGCGTGACATCCTGTAGTGCCTCCCACACTAATTGTAAGAAAGTTTTAGCTTTTTTGGGGGGTATTAAATTTTCCCCAAATGCTGTTTTCCGCTTCTCGATGTCAGCAGGCTGTCCACTTAGACCTGGAAGGAAAAAGGAAAGAACAAGTACTTAATTCCCAAACACAGGTTTTTCTGAGATTTAGACAACAAAACTCAAAAATACTAGTGATGCACCGATTGTTCAGTAACCGAAATTGTTCGGCCGAAAATGGCAAAAAAACACTTTCGGTGTTCGGTGGAATAAGTGGGGAAAAAAAACGAACAATTAATAACGGCGTTGTAAAATAAGGAAATAGACTGGCCGCTCCGTCCCGTAACGTTGCGCACTACATAAATCGTTGGCCAACCAAAAACTAACCCCATAAGAATTTTACCTAACATTCACCAGGAGGTGGAACCAAAACAACATAATGCTGGGAAATTAAAAAAAAATCATTTTTTTATGTTCAATAAGTATTTTCTACCTTGTAATTTTGTAAAAGATTTTTTTCTTTGAAAAGCATGCCTAAATCAAATGTATTTGATTTATGCAATGGTGAAAAAATTGGCAAAATAAATGAAAAACTGCTGAAGAACCATGTTCGGTATTGTTCGGTATTCGGCCAAGTGTTTATTATTATTTTCGGTTTCGGTCACAAATTTTCATTTCGGTGCATCACTAAAAAATACATCCTGCAGAGAGAAAGTCCTCGTTAGATGACACACACTTTTGAGCTACTGCAGACATTCAGCTTCACAGGAAGTGAGCTTTTTTTGCACGCAAAAGTAAAAGTAAGCATTCCCTGACACTGGGATTCATCACCGTTTTCAGGGACACGGGGTTCCGAGACAATGCTGGACAACAATGTGGGCATGTCCAACATTTTCCCCTCTTTCAGGCGAGGCCAGAGAGCGCGGGCCAGAGGTCAGAGCGGCATCCAACACACGGCCTAATCAATACAAAGACCAGACAACCAAAGGTTGGATCCGATTCAGACTAAAGGGGTGCTTATGTGCCGCCGTGTCCCTTTAGATTACCGTCTACACGTGTGTTTGGCCCCGGGACCCATTCACGACTGCATTCTGCAGCAAACCCATTCAAATGCCTGTGCATGCAAGGCATGGTTGGATATTCAAAAGAGCCTTCGCACATTTGATGATGCATGACAGTTTTTCACTCCTATTCACGCTGACCGCGAGTGGTTGAGTGTGCAAACTGGACGGACGTTTGTCTGCATGTGTGTGTATTTGTTGGTGTGTAGACGCTGGCGTGTATTTATGCATGTGTGCAGGAGGGAAGTTGGAGTAGAAGTGGGAGCCGGGGACGAGTGACTGTGAAACTGTTCTGGCAGCCAGATGGGGGTGGGCCGGGGTCGGCGGGGTTTGTGCAAAGGACTGAAACTAATGAAGAGGAGAGATTCTGACAGATGAACGAAGCTTCGCGGCGTAAAGCGGTAGCTGGAGAGAGAAAGTCATCAGGAGGATGAACAAACACGGACTAGAGGCGCTGTGGAAATCATTACAACAGATGAATAATCTTGGACACGTTTGATGGGACCAAAATCTGATTTTAAAGGGGACCTATTATGGCATCTAATACCTATTTTAAACAGGCCTTGAATGTCTTAAAAACAAGCTTTTGATTGTTTTTGCTAAATAAATTAGAAATTCAGCCTCTAAACCATGTCTTTATCTTCCCATTCTCTAACCTCATTATCTATGCAGGATTCTGAGTGGGCGGGGCTATGATAATGAGGCTCTGTGCTGATTGGCTGCCTGAATGACGCGATACATCGCTACGAAAAAATGGCGGAAGCTCCGGCCGGCGGAGTTATTTACACTGTGTCCTAATAACTGGATGCGATGCGAGTGAGCGTCAGCGTCAAAATCAATTCCATTGCTTTATTTTCTATTGGACTGTCCTAACTGGACGCAGCGACGCAGCACGACACGCCGTTTTGAGCTGAACATTTGTCGGACGCCCTGCTTCTATTTTCTCGCGTTGAAATCCGGTTGAAAGCGCTGTAGGAAACAGTCATGATGAGGAACGGCTGATCCAGTTAGTTGAAATGAGAAGTTATCTCTATGATTCCTCCTCATTTCACTACAAAAACCTCAATAAAGTGGCAGCTGCTGGAGGGAGATGGACAGAGAGCGTCCGATGTCACGCAGTGCTACGATAGTCGGACGCTGTTGCAGTTACACGGTTTTATAGTTGTGGGCGTGGTTTGCATTTTGGTTACGTAACAAAAATGCGCCAAATCTGAACAGCTCGTAGATCCACATCACACTGGACGGCTCATCCGGGCGGCTGTACAGACACTGCAGAATTTGGTTGCTTTCCTCCTTCTCTGAGTTGGCAGGCTGAGGGGAGGCCACTTTATATATGTTAAAGCAAGAGAAAACCTGGTTTTCATAATAGGTCCCCTTTAAGTCTGATGATGTCACACAACCCAAACATCCTTTCTTGAACTAGTTTTGTCCAGCAGCGTCACTGAAGGCCGGAGTTCACAGATCACTAGTGTTTTTTTCTTCAGCCTGTTTCAGTTCTAGTTTCAGTCTAGTCTTTGTGTCCAGCTATCATTTTAGTTTATTAGTTTTAGTCACGTTCATTCTCCTTTTAGTCAAGTGTCAAGTTTCAGTCGACTAAAAGTCTGAGCATTTTAGTCTTATTTTAGTCAGAATTGTCCAGGACCATTTTAGTCTAGTTTTAGTCAAAGATTGTATTTAGCCAAACCCATTTTACAATTCAAACAAGGTTATCTTCATTCATTCCAGATACAGAAGACTCTAATTTGAGTTTACAACATATTTATTTTTCCACATTTCTCCCCATCTTATTCTTTTCCGACAACACATTGGATTTTCTTTTCCACGTCTTTGTAGGAAAGTGTATCCAAAGATGGATCTTCTTCTTCTTCTCCCCAGAGCAGATCCCCGTGTTTCTCTATGTAACTTTGTTTTTAATAACGTGAACCTAGAGCTTATTTTCTCCTGTGATTTTGTGGCAACTAAACCAGAGGAAACTACTTGAAAAATGGATATTCAGGATCTTTGTTAGAACATTTCGTCTCGTTTTGGTCAACAATAATGAAGACACATTTTAGCAGTTTTTATTTTATAATTTACATATCAGTCTCGTTTTTATTCGTCTACGATATTGCATTACTATTTAATATATATTTAATCATCATTATCGTCACATGACCAGCATTTTCGTTGTGTCTCGTCTCCTTTTCCTCCGGTGATAAAGGTTCGTTGACGACGATATTTAGTCATAATTTTGGTTGACGACAGCAACTTTACAGACTTTACAGTTCGTAACTACGCGACTGCGTAGTTACAAACTTTACTTTACAGATTACAGACTTTCCATCCAACGATGAGATGACACCAAGATAAATGCAAGGCAAAAATAAAAAATAAAAACCATGGAAGCTTTTATGAACATAAACGACTGGAAACCAGGTCTGCTCGTGGAAGCGGTTCATCAGCGTTTCAGAGCCAAGCACCTTTGTTACTGGTTTACGTACCCAGGGCCGCCGCAAGGGGTGTACGAACCGTGCGACCGCACGGGGCCTTGCGCTATGGGCCGTTTTTTTTTTCTCTCGTTTTTTTTCCTTCTTTCCTTTATAAATATCAACAGTCACGTTCCATTACAGACCTAAATGTGTACTAGTCTGTGCATATCAATAAATATATGTGCAATGATGTGTTTGCTGATTGATGTCTCTGCGCAGCTGCGCGTGTCTGTTGTTCAATACAACTGCGTCAGACCAACGTCTCTGGTCAGACCAAGCGCAGACACAAGCTGCTCTGATCCAGACGGTGGAGTTGGAACAAACTGTCACACAATGTCGAGAGAACGAGACAGATTCAGGAAATTTCCACCAGGGAATGAAAAAAGAAAAAAACTAAAGAAAATGGAAGAGTTTAATGCCTCTCTGAAAGGCACGTTTGATAAATTTGTTACAAAAATCACCGATCCGACATCGGAAATGGCTCCCCCCGGCCATTTCGCACAGGGCCTCGCAAATCTCCCAGACGGCTCTGGACGTACCATTTCAAAGCAAGCAAACAACCAAAACCGTTACATCGTCACGGCTAACTCCCAGTGCCCCATGAAATGTAGACTGTTAACAAAAAATCTTGATTAGGCTTTCTCACGGTGCTCCGGCAACGTGCCTGATAGGTCGACCATTGATATTCAACTCTCCATAGATGAATAGTTATCCTATCAGTCTGAAATAACTTCCTGTGTGGCCTTGGCGGGGCTTCAGAGGCCCCAACGGTCCTGACCACCTACCCAAGTTGCGATGACGGCTTGCAGCCTGTCGTCAGGTAGAAGAGGCTCCAGAGGGAAGATTTTCACACGACTCCAACCCTCAACCCTGCCATCATCATAACCTCCATCGCATAAGTACCTGTTTAAGCTACCGGTTCTTTAATTTGAAGCCTGGCTCGCTGCTTTATTACACATGTAATGAGCCATTTATCACATTCCTGATGCAATGTGACCAATTTAATCCATAAAAACTGGATGCAGCGCGTGAGACTCCCCCTTTAGGGCCTGCAGCAGAGCTGCATGCTCCTTTTTCTGATTACACTTCTCACTCCAACGTCAATAAAAAATACTCGTTCTGCATCGTTAGTCATTTACTTCATTGACATTACAAGCCAATATGAAGATAGTTTTGTGAAAGGAGAGCGAGGAGCACACACGGGAGGGCCGTGGGGTTCGTCCGACAGAGCTGCCTGGTGCCGTCTCTCATCGTCTCCTTTAATTCTGGTTCTCCTCTAATGAAAACACGCTGACAGCTAATACCCCCGTTCAATTTTACACCATGTTTTCCCTTTGTGTTAGAGCGATAAATACAAGCGACAGGACAATCGAGGTGTCATCTCTCCACTGGACACACAAACAAAATAAGTTGGCCTTGGCTCCTCACATCATTTTAGCACTCAAATCTAGCGGCTAATCATTAACCGTCTAATCTGGGTGTTTGTCCCCAACCGACCCTGAGGAGGACGGTCGTTTTAATCCACAGTTAGGGGTCAAAGTAGACCTTCATTCTGGGTTTCTGCAAAAAAACAAGCAAAAAAAAAAGCTCAAAACTTCCTTTGATAAAGCAAAACAAGCTTCTGCAGGAACTGTGTGTCAATGTCCTTTGGTGCATTTGTCCTACAAACATTATCTGCCTGAGGAAGTGTGTTAAAAACACTGATAGTTCAATTGTACAAGTGATTACAACATTAAATCAGTTACAAACAAGTGTAGATTTAAAACTAACTTCTTCAGTAGCCTTAGAAAAACAAAGTCACTTGTGAGAATAAAACACAGATGTTTACATTAGACAGTAGATTGGCTTTCCACGTATATTAACCCTTGTACTGTCTTTGGGTCGAAATTACCTAATTCTTCTATCCTTCTTTCCTCCTGCCATGCTCTCTCCTTCCTTCTTCCTTTCCTCTTTTCCTCCTTTTTTACCCTCCTTTACTCCGTCATTCGTTCCTTTATTACCTTCTTTGCATTTCCTTCCTTCTTTCCTTATTTTATCCATTCCTTCCTTCTTCCCTTTCTTTCTCCCTTCCTTCCATCTTTTCTCCCTTCCTTACTCCCTTTCCTACTTCCTTCCATCTTTTCTCCCTTCCTTACTCCCTTGCCTACTTCCTTCCTTTTCTCCTTTCTTCCTTACTTCCTTCTTTCCTTCCTTCCATCTTTTCTCCCTTCCTTACTCCCTTTCCTACTTCCTTCCTTCCTCCTTACCTCCCTTCCATCTTTTCTCCCTTCCTTACCCCCTTTCCTACTTCCTTCCTTCCTCACTCCCTTTCCTACTTCCTTCCTTCCTCACTCCCTTTCCTACTTCCTTCCTTCCTCCTTTCTTCCTTACCTCCTTCTCTCCTCCCTTCCATCTTTTCTCCCTTCCTTACTCCCTTTCCTACTTCTCCTTTCTTACTTCTTTCCTTCCATCTTTTCTCCCTTCCTTACTCCCTTTCCTACTTCCTTCCTTCCTCACTCCCTTTCCTACTTCCTTCCTTCCTCCTTTCTTCCTTACCTCCTTCTTTTCTCCCTTCCTTACTCCCTTTCCTACTTCCTTCCTTCCTTACTCCCTTTCCTACTTCCTTCCTTCCTTACTCCTTTCTTCCTTACCTCCTTTCCTTCCATCATTTCTCCCTTCCTTACTCCCTTTCCTACTTCCTTCCTTCCTTCTTTCTTTCTTTTCTCCTTTCTTCCTTACTTTCTTCTTTCCTTCATTCCTCCACCCTTCCTTGACCCAAAAACAGCACAAGGGTTAATCCCTTATGATTAGTAATCACTAAATCCTGGGATCCATGACATCTGCTCAAACTACAACTGAAAGTCCTACGTGTTGAGCAACTTTCAACACCTTTTAATTAAATCCCTCATCAGGGGAAACTGAAATCAGACCAGTTCACATCATCCCTTTCTCATGAATTTAAACCTCCATTTTTGATATTTCTGCACATAAATAAACGCTAGTCTAACCGAGCTTTGTTAATTGAACTGAATTATAACGCTGCACTTTAATAAAGTGTCCTAAAAATGTTTTTGATGAGTGTGAGAGTGTGTAGCGTGACACTGGAAAGCAAGAATTCTGACCTTTCGGAAATTCCACCGAATAAGATCATAAACCGCCCGGTTTCACTGGAAAAGCAGTAAATTTTACAATCAAAGGGGCTCACAGTGTCTCCAAAGACACTGGGGAATCTGATCAATTATAGATTACTCAAAGTGGCATAACTAACACAAATCAAGTTTTAACTTTTATCAATTTCACAGATTAAGGTTGTAAAATCTGGACAGCCATCGGCAGCACAAACCACAACCCTGTTGTCCGACTGTAATAACTCCATATTAGTAAACAAGACAGCAATTGTGCTCCTAAATCAGCGTTTTCAAGCCAGAGATTACTGCAAGTGGCTCGGCATACCTTCCCATTTCCCTGTGAACCCTGGCAGCTTCTGGACATATGACACGTCTACCCGGCAGGAAGTCTTACACGCATCAAGATGAATTCAAACGAGAGTTTTCAGCCTCCATCCGAGAACAGACTTTGGGCCAATCACAATACACCCCCTACTTTCTACCACTAGCCCTAAAGATGAAGCCACAGGTGTAGGGCCCTTGTAATGTTCCCTAGGGATTGGGACACCACTTGCTCCGTCACTGCGTGGTTTACGTTCGGGTACGTAAGCGACTGCGTAGTTACGTTTGCACAAACGTCACACCATATCAGGAAGCTGAGAGCTAAAAGCTGTTTTAATTTCCGCTGTAGCGCTGTTAATATGCCACTTTATTAAGTTTTAATATTTTTTCAGCCGTAAAAGTAACCGTTAAGATCCCCAACCTGGGCTCAGTTTATCCAAATAACGCCTGTTAAGAAATTTGCTCCGATGTTTTCGGGAGATGAGAAGAGCCGCCGGCGATTTATGGTTCCGCGTTAAATCAACGCAGAGCCTACGGCGTAGGTTACGCGGCGTACAGCGCGCAGCGCCGCGTAACCTACGCGTTGGTGTAACCATAAATCAGCCTTTATTCTGGCGAGGTCTGAAGATACAACGCAACAACGAGCAAGCGAGTGATTATGTACATTCACTGAGTGAATATTATGAAAGTAAAATATACAGGACCGTCTCAGAAAATTTGAATATTGTGATAAAGTCCTTTATTTTCTGTAATGCATTCATGGATTCATTACAAATCAACTGAAATAGTGCAAGCCTTTTATTATTTTATTATTGCTGATCATGGCTTACAGCTTAAGAAAACTCAAATATCCCATCTCAAAAAAATATTCTGGGAATCTTAATCTTAAACTGTAAACCATAATCAGCAATATTAAAATAAAAGGCTTGCAATATTTCAGTTGATTTGTAATGAATCCAGAATGTATGACATTATTTATTTATTTTTTTTTTTTTAAATTGCATTACAGAAAATAAAGAACTTTATCACAATATTAAAATTTTCTGAGACAGTCCTGTATATTTCTCGTTAGAAATGTAATCAAAACGCATTTTTATGCAGAAATTATATCAAAAATATTCACTAAAAATTAGAAATGTCCGCCATGTTTTTTTGTTTGATTCAGTCTGCAAATGATGACGTAAAGCATTCTGGGAAATTATTCTGGCCCTCGGTCGGCGAGTCAGTATCTGAAATCCCTCGCTGTGAAGGGCTAGATTCATACACACTAACCCTCGTTATGTCCACTAGCCCTAGATGGAAAGAGGAATTGGGACACCACTACCCTCACAGGAACGCGCAAAATTTAGGGGTAGGACTGAAAAGTAGGACTAGGGGGGGATTGGGACTGGCCATTAATATCTCAATGAGAATCCTCAGACACAAAAAAAAACAGCAGTAGGATTTAGCCGACTTCTGAATTATAGCCAAGTAAGTTGTCATTTAAGGGATCTTATCATTAAATGAGGGGGCGTTGTGTCTAGAGAGACAGAAACCCACACATTCATAGTCAATTTGATCAAAATTAAACGCTAAAGAAGAAAATAAAAGCCAACAACGCTGATTAGAGGTGGCCGGACTATCTGATAAGTAATTACAGACTGTTTTGTTTGGGATGATGAAATGAAAACACTAATGTAATAATGTCAGACTCCACAAGCTGAGAAGAGCAGATGATGTTTCACATGTTGAATAAGCCTCCTCATCATTAGTAAACTGATTTTAAAGTCTAAACATGTTCAAATTATATTAAAATTTTAATATCCAGCTTCCCAAGCAAGGAGGAAAAACATGAAAGGCTGAAAGGTTAAAGATGAAAGCTTGAAAATAAATAAAAACACAGCAGAGAGGGAGTAAACTTCAAATAACAGCAGACTACACGTCGGAGTGAGCTCCACCTTTACTTCAGATTTTGATGCTCATCTTAATGGAAACTCAAAGAGACGTAATAGAGACAGTTTTAGGAAAACCAAAAATAATCAGGCCTTTGCTTTTTTTTTCCTTTCGGCATTTGCATAACGGCCTCTTTTTAATGTCAGAACGCTGCAGCAGCGGGTTAATGAGGTGCATCTGTCAAAGAGACGCATGTAACAGCCGAATAAGCTTTTTGCTGCATTCATTTACACAATTTATAAAGCAGCTAGTATAATTATCCCTCTTTAAACTCAGAGCATCGGTATGTTAATTGCCAAATCAATCTGAATCACAATGAATTAACATGTAACTGAAGAGCAGCTCTCTGGTGACATCCAGCCCTAAATGCCACCATTTAAAAACTCCTGCAGCACTGACAAGTTAAATTAAAATTAGCTTCATCCAAGCCACTACGCTGCATATATATTTTTATACACAACATGGAAGGGGGGAAAAAAAAAACGTAAGCTTGGAAAATGTGAAGGATTAGTGAAGGATTGGCTTAAGAGCTTTGAGAAAATGACCGACCAGCTAATTAGAAATCCCTTTTCAATTGTCAGACTCCCTGTAATCTTAAATGATGGATTAATTTCTCAAGCCAGTGACGAATGAGCCGATTGAAAAGTGTCAAAACTCAGTGGCTGCATACTAAGCACCTGCCGCGAGAGGAAACATGATGTGGACCCAGTCGAGCTTATCAGTGCGGCGCAGCTGCAAATAACTCGCACGAGTAAAAACGGTCCTGTGATCCGCAGGAGCCCAACAATCCATCCCGTTTCAAATCCTGACGTCTCAGACTGAAATGTGTGTTGATAATCCAGGTACAGTACAGGACAGTCTCAGAAAATTAGAATATTGTGATAAAGTTCTTTATTTTCTGTAATGCAATTAAAAAAACTAAAATGTCATACATTCTGGATTCATTACAAATCAACTGAAATATTGCAAGCCTTTTATTATTTTAATATTGATGATTATGGCTTACATTTTAAGATTAAGATTCCCAGAATATTCTAATTTTTTGAGATAGGATATTTGAGTTTTCTTAAACTGTAAACCATGATCAGCGATATTAAAATAATAAAAGACTTGCAATATTTCAGTTGATTTGTAATGAATCCAGAATGTATGACATTTTTGTTTTTGTAATTGCATTACAGAAAATCACAATATTCTAATTTTCTGAGACAGTCCTGTAAGTGTCGTGAGTAGAGTAGCCAAAAATTGTACTCAAGTAAAAGTACTGTTACTTCAGAATAATATGACTCAAGTAGAATTAAAAGTACTCATCCAAATAATTACTTGAGTAAAAGTAAAAAAAATACTTGGTGGAAAAACTACTCAAGTACTGAGTAACTGTTGAGTAACGTCTGATTTATTTTTTAACACCTAAAAGTACAAAATAATAATCTTCAGGCAAATTAAATCAATAAAAAAAAAAAAAAAAGAAATAGCTTAAATTAAAATAATCTTAAATACATAAAAGTACAAAATAATAATCTTCAGGCAAATTAAATAAAAAAAAAAAAAAAAAAAAAAGCTTAAATTAAAATAATCTTAAAGTAATACGTAAAAGTACAAAATAATATTCTTCGGGCAAATTAAATAAAAAAAATAAAAATAAAAATAAAAGTATTTTAATAAATAAAATAACAGAATAAAAAATAAATTAAGCACAAGTAGTAGGGGTGGGCGGTACACCGGTGTCATAGTCATCACCGGTGTAACACTGCGCCACGACATGGATTTTGCAATACCGTCAATACCGTAATAAATCAATTATAAAATAATAAGCCTAAATAAGGCATTAAAAACGTCGGTGATATGCAAGGTTTGCTGCTGTGTTGTGACAGCAAGAGGTGGAAACACAAGCAACCTGTTTCATCACTTAAAAAACACGCACGCCCGTGAATATGAAGAGGCAACCCGGGCCAAAACGAGCGCAAGTGGGACCAGCAGCTGCTGCTGGGACCGCTGCTCCGCTGCTCCGCTGGTGCTAGAGCAGCACCAGCGGAGCAGCAGTGCCAGGACTACACAGCTTTCACTGCAGGCATCGTTTATGCTGCTACACCTTACGACAAGAGTAGTAAGAAATGCAGGGCTTAAAGTATTCCGGCACTGTGCCGGATCTCCGGCGTACGGAGTTTTTTTTCTCGGCGTGCGAGTTTGAGTGCTTTAAAAAAAAAAAAAAAAAGGTTTGAGAGGAAAAAAAAAGTTTGAGTCAACCGAGTACGTCTACCAATGGAATGAGAGGAAAGCAGCTCTGGCTCAACCAAACTAACACCAGCCAATCAGAAGTAGAGCTGGGCGGGTCTTTGACGGCAGCGGAGCGCAGAGCGCTGTTTCAACCTGCTGGAATACCAATCACCGACTTCAAGATGGAGACAAAATTAATGAATGTCGGTTTAAAAGAATCTTTTTGCCCAGAAGAAAAAAAGAGTGACAAAAAAATACCCATAACCATGTTCTTCTCTCGAAAAAACACACCTGTACCGCGGGCTTTAGAAGAAAAAGACGCTGCAGCGCGAGTCGGGATGGAGCGGCTCAGAAGAGCAGTGAAATACGTGCGAGGCGGTGCTGAACTCCGCAATCTGAAGCTTTGTATAATAATTATAAAAAAAAAGGGTTGCTACTATGTGAATATCACTTATCACGGGTTCTTTTTGGAACGTAACCCTCTCGAAAAACAAGGGATTACTGTATATGAATACTCATGGCATAAACCTGTCAAGTTTTGGATTTAAAATTAAGGGAAATTTTCCACCACCCGCTGTCCAACCAGCCCAACCGAGGTCCAGTATTACATTTTAAGACAGGTTTACAAAATATTTAAAATATAATATAATAAAAATAAATATTATATATATATATATATATATATATATGTAAGATCCTTAGGTTTTTTGCCAAATAAATATGTTGAGAATGCATAATACTCTCCCATGTCTCTTTTTGATAAGGAAACTACCATTTACTTATTATATTATAAAAATATTAACCTTATTCACATAAAGGGACAGGACAGGCTACTCCTCCCAAAACGTACCAAAAAATACCGTGATATTATACCGTCACCGTTCAAAAGATGAAAAATACCGTGATATTAATTTTAGGTCATATCGCCCACCCCTAACAAGTAGCACAAAATTTCCAGCCTTTGCACTTTTCTTTTTTAACCAGGCAGAACTAGAACAAGCCCATGAACTCATAGAAACTCTGTGTGTGTTTGAGTCCGTTTAAATGTGATAAAACATGCAAAAACAAACATTTTTCCAAATTTTTCCCAAAGAATCACTCAGTAATGTCATGAGATTGACGCGTACGCGGATAAAAGAAAAGTAACAAGCTCAACGTAGCCTAATGTAGCGGAGTAAGAGTAACAGTTTCTTCTTCACAAATCTACTCAAGTAAAAGTAAAAAGTATAGTGATTCAAAACTACTCCTAAAAGTACAAAATTTCCCAAAACTTACTCAAGTAAATGTAACGGAGTAAATGTAACTCGTTACTACCCAACTCTGGTCGTGAGTGAGTGTTTAAACAGGTAAAAACAGCAGCAGCGTAACTCTCACAGTGAGTGGAGGAGAACAAAACGCATTTACAAAACAACCAAAGTCACTCATGCCACAAATATGAGAGAACACTGCCGTCACCGACCCGTCAGCGACCCGTCAGCGACCGCATGCAGGTTTAGGCAACGCCGGCCCTCTCCACAGATAAATTCCTATTATGCAACTTCTCACAGTTCAGACAAAGCCCCCATGGGTGAGTGAGGACGGCGAAAAGACTGTAACCACCGTTACACTGTTAATCAGAGGTCAGGAATTATTAAATATTCAGGCTAAAGCTGCAGCTGCAATGAGATGTTTCTACTGCAGGAAAAACAGACTATTTATCACATTGTTTAATGAAGACCTGGGGACGGGGACGGGGACGGGGGGTAAAAATCCCTGCGATGATGAACTGCAACAGAGAACCGTTGCTGTTACAATAAGTATGTGGTGCCGTTTTAATCTGGGATCAAAGTGAAAATCCCCTACCAGAAGAGTTCAGTCAAGGTCATGATGGCGATTAAACACCGTTTATGGAGAGGAACTCGGAGATTGGAGATAAAAAATAAATTAAAAAAAATGAGGTGCTGTCATAAAAACCTCAAAAGATTTTTTTTTTTTTTTTTTTTTTTTAAAAAGGCAGCGTTTCCTTCCATCCTGTATCCAGTAGAACCAAAACTAGGATAAATACTAAAGAACGATGCATATCGGTTACAGGAGTTAAAATATGGAACAGCCTAAATAATGAATTAAAAAACTGTAGTTCAATAAATAAATTTCAAACGATGTATAAATCCAATATAATCGAAAGATACAGAACATTAGTGTGATACAAAACTAATATATATATATATATATATATATATATATATATATATATAAATAAAAAATGCTCCATACTATGTGAAGCGATTAAAATAATAAGAATAATTGTTGTTGTAATAATATTTATATACCAAAACATGTAATGATTGGTCTTTGGCTTCCTTTTGTTTTCACTCTTCTAGAGATTTTTTTTTTTTAATTTCCTCTAAACATTGATTATATACTTTCTCTGTTAGTTGTTTTTCTGAGATCCGTCTTCTGTTTGTTTTTTTACTTGATTTTTCTGTCATATTTACAGGACTGTCTCAGAAAATTTGAATATTGTGATAAAGTCCATTATTTTCTGTAATGCAAAAATGTCATACATTCTGGATTCATTACAAATCAACTGAAATATTGCAAGCCTTTTATTATTTTAATATTGCTGATCATGGCTTACAGCTTAAGAAAACTCAAATATCCTATCTAAAAAAAATAGAATATTCAGGGAATCTTAATCTTAAACTGTAAGCCATAATCAGCAATATTAAAATAATAAAAGGATTGCAATATTTCAGTTGATTTGTAATGAATCCAGAATGTATGACATTTTTGTTGTTTTTAAATTGCATTACAGAAAATAAAGAACTTTATCACAATATTCTAATTTTCTGAAACAGTCCTGTACGTTTGTCTTCCTTCTTGTTTTGCACGTGTGTTTACTTTGCTGTTTTATTATTTTTGTAGATTGTTTGTCCTTGTTGTATTTGTATCAACTATGAAGTAAACTAAGTTAAAAAAGGGTAGGCACAATAAGCTTAGGCTTCAGCCTACACCTTTTGGTCCTTACTTCTTTTTTTTTTATTATTTCTTTCCTACGAAAGGAAATGAAATGCAATGTATTGTATCAATTGAAACTGATTGACCAAATAAACTACTACTACTGCGTAGAAAATGTCAATGTGCCACTAAAGTTTGGTTTAGAATTTGAGGCACGGATATATTAGCTCACTATTTCGGTCATGTTACTAAAAAATCATTACTCTTCAGCCAAACAGCTGATTTCGTCGGCCACACGAGGGACGGGGGACAAAGGCCGGGGCTGCAGACTGGTGCGGTGCCCGGGTGAACAGCTGGTCCGTCTGAGGCCCAGCAGACACAGAGGTGAAAGGGGAGGGAGGAGCGAGGGGGCAGATCTGAAATAGATCAGGCCCGGCCGGGTCAGAGCCAGCCGGCCCGGCCCAGCCCTGAAATAGCCCAACACCGGCCCGGGTCAGAGCCAGCCGGCCCGGCCACCTGTCCGGCATACGAGTGTTTCCAAGGAAGGGATGTCAAGGTATGTGTGATGTGGAACACGCAGCCAATGACACGTCTCCGCAGGCATTCGGACACCGTGTTGTCGTCCTGACACCACTCACTGAATTTAGTAAATGATAGGCCTGTGTTGAAAAAAAAAATGTCTAAAGATCGATTTTTTTTCATCATTACATTACAACTTGTGGTATTTTTTTGCTTATGCCCCAAAAAAGGAATGTTTTATTGGACACAAGAATAACTGGTGCCATGTTTTTGCCTTTAAATATGTTTAAAAAGGTAGAAAACATTAAAGTTTGCATAAATTGTCTATATTTCATGACTTTATTTACTGTTTTGGGGTTACATTTGCATAAAATACTAAAAAGGCAAAAAAGACATGATTCGTATGTCTAAAGATCGATATATACCGGTATATATTTTTGCATTACATTTTCGCCCGGTGAACTTTAATCCCAGTAGTCACGTCATTTAATTCACACATGCGCGTGGTGTGAAACTATTAAACAATTAACATGGCGTCGAAGCGTTAACAAAGTGCTGGTTTTGAAAACTCCTGAACAAAATTAACTTTTCTTTTGAGAAAATGCTCAAAGAGGGGTCACTAAAAGTAAAAAAATTATGACTCGCCCTATTACAGACGTTGACTTTAAAGTACATGATCGTCAGCCTCTTTGTGTTGTAACGTTTATGCTTTTCACTCTGTAAGTGATCTTTGCAAGTATCCTGTAAGTGTTCTTCTAAAATTTGCATAAAATGCTAAAAACCAAATTCTCAAAAACTAAAAACACAGAAAATGGGAAGAAAAAAAAAAAAAAAAAAAAAAAAAAAAAAAAAAAAAAAAAAAAAAAAAATCGATTTAATTTCTGTTTGCTGCCCTGGATCTGTTTGATAATTCTGACCCACACAATGTTTCTGAAAGCAGTTCTATCAGCATTCTGGGAGCTGATTGGTCCTTACAGCATCATTACCTGCCAATACTGTTTAATCTCAATATAATACTAGTATTAATATGTTACATAACTACATTCATATAATTCATGCAACAGCTCAAAAACAGTTAATAACACAAACCCAAATTGATATCAGAATCGAATCAAATCTTGATAATTGATTCTGAATCTTAAGAATCGGAATTGATTCTTGACATTTGAATCGATCCCCAGCCCTGCCCATCGCTGAATTTAGTAAAAGCGCTTCCTTACCATCTATAGGTGATGTTTTTAGCCGGTTGCAGAGTCCTTGAACGTCCCCGTAAGATTCCCCGATTTTAGTTAACGCCTCGGCGCCTCTCAGTTCCATTAAGGAGCGCAGTTCTTTGAGCGAGCAGCCAAACTCTGCATCGTGGTTGGCCTCCACCAGGGAGTTCTTCACCCCACTGTACGAGTTGTTAGCCATTGTCTTGGTGCTCCCCGGTCTTCCACAAAGCGCTGCTGCTTTGGCTCGACAGTGGGGGTTAAAAATAGAAAAAAAAAAAAAAAAAAATTGGTGTCTTGAAGAAGGGAGGAAAAAAAAAAAAAAAAAAAAAAAAGTTTAAATCCTCAAGAGTGCAAACACAGTTGTAGCTCCCATAAACAGCTGAGAGGCTTCACAAGCAGCTGCAGGCGTACGCCAGGTGGTTGGGTGGTAGGGATATCACAAAACAAGCCATTTCCCGGGGAGAGCTGAGTTTTCTAGTCATTCATCGTGACTAAGGATCACCCACAGAACCAGGGATCACCACACATGCAGATCTGAAAGAGAGAAAACGAGAAAAACAGTCAAGTTTCAATGTACATCTCCGTTTCCACAAGTGATATATCTCATCCCCTCAATGCAGAATATATGCTGTTATCATCAGGGCGGAGGTATAGGGTGCCGCCTCTGCCCGGACCCAAAGATCTTTTATACGCTCTAATATAGTAGGCCTGTGTTGAAAAGATTGATTCTTCGATTTTAAATCGATTCTCATATTAATTCTTAAAAATCGATTCATATGTCTAAAGATGGATTTAAAAAAAAAATATATATATATATATATTTTTTTTTTTTTCATCATTTCATTACAACTTTTGGTACTTTTTTGTTTATGGCCAAAAAAGGAATGTTTTGTTGGACACGAGAATAACTGGTGCCATGTTTTTGCCTTTAAATATGTTTAAAGGTATGAAAACATTAAAGTTTTCAGTTATAATTGCATAAATTGTCTATATTTCTTTGCTTTATATACTGTCTTGGGGTTACATTTGCATAAATGTTAAAAACCAAATTCTCATAAATGGGGAAAAAATAAAAGCGATTTCTTTCATCCTCTGTTTCCTCCCTGGATCTGTTTGATAATTCTGACCCACGATGTTTCTGAAAGCAGTTCTATCAGCATTCTGGGAGCTGATTGGTCCTTACAGCATCATTAGCTGCAATACTTGCTGTTGAATCTCAATATAATACTAGTAGTAATATGTTGCATAACTACTGTCATATAATTCATGCAACAGCTCAAAAAACAGTTTTATTAACACTAACCCAAATAAATATCGGATCGAATTGGATCAAATCAAAGCGTGATAATCGATTCTGAATCTTAAGAATCGGAATCGATTCTTGATATTTGAATCGATCCCCAGCCCTACCCTCTAGTATAGTAGGCCTGTGTTGAAAAAAATAGATTTTCCGATTCTAAATCGATTCTCATTAATTCCTAAAAATCGATGTCTAAAGATCGATTTTTTGGTGTAAGCCCAAAAAAGGAATGTTTTGTTGGACACAAGAATAACTAGTACCATGTTTTTGCCTTTAAATATGTTTAAAGGTATAAAAACATTAAAGTTTTCAGTTATAATTGCATAAATTGTCTATATTTACAGAAACAATGACACATTCATTTAAAATTGAGTTAAAATCATGGTTAAAAGACAATCAAGTGTGTGACCATACTCTCTGACCTGCTCAAATAACATGAAGTATGTTTTATTTGTTTAATGTTTTACATATTTATTGTTTTTATTGTGTTTTATGTGCTTTTCTGTGTTCTTATGTGCCCTTATGAAGTGCACAGTGTAGTTGCCATCACACCTGCCCAGGGACTGCGGTTGAAAGTTAGCCAGGATGGCTAAACTGGCACATTTACAGATATGTTTATTAATGTGCATTGTCCCTGTAATCTTAAACTGAATAAATAAAAATAAAAATAAATATTTCATTACTTTATATACTGTCTTGGGATTACATTTGCATAAAATGCTAAAAACCAAATTCTCAAAAATGAAAAACCGAAAAAGCCTGAAAATGGAAAAAAAAAAAAAAAAAAAAAAACGGAATGTGGGAAAAAAATAACACCAAATAAAACCGATTTCTGTTTGATAATTCTGCCACATGATATTTCTGAAAGCAGTTCTATCAGCATTCTGGGAGCTGATTGCATCATTATCTGACAATACTTGCTGTTGAATCTCAATATAATACTAGTATTAATATGTTGCAGAACTACAGTTATATAATTCATGCAACAGCTGAAAAAACAGTTTTAATAACACTAACCCAAATCAATATCAGAATCGGATCAAATCGTGATAATCGATTCTGAATCTTAAGAATCGGAATAAAATCGATTCTTGACATTTACATTTACTTGATCGATCCCCAGTCCTGTAATATAGCTCTGCTAAATAAATTATAGATGCATTTTTAATTTCATAATCCACTAGGTTTGGTGTGAAGCCCTTTAGAATCAAAGACTAAATTCATTGTCTTAAGTTATGTTATTGTATATTTTTGTACTTTACTGCACTTAATCGTTCTATGTCAAATTGTCTTGTATATTGTTCTGTTTTTTTTGTTTTTGACCATGTTTTCCGACTGAAAAATTTCCAAATGGACAATAAATTGAAACTAACTAAATATCAAAGACGTGCATTCATATTCACATTCATTAATTCACACAAACAAAACAGATTCAATGGTGAAAATCACTTCCAGTTCATGAAACGCGACCAGAAATGTGTAAGTGAACAGGGTTTACAACAATTACGCTTTAATTCTGTATATAAACAGTATCCGGGAAGACTCTCCGCCCTCTCCGCTCTCCAGCTCAGTTGAGGATTGATTCAGGTGAAGTGGAAAATCGTCCTTTCGGTTGATGAGAAATATGGAATTGTTTTAGGGAGGAAGAAGAAAAAATAAAAAATAAAAACCACAGATGCTTCAGCCTCAAGGCAAAGAGGAGAGGGCCCATCTGGCTTATTATCAGTGCATGGTTCACAACGTTGGCATCTGTAATGGTGTGTGGGTGTATTAATGCACGTGACATTCGCGCATACGAGAAGGCACAATGTAGGCTGAATGTTCTATACTGGTTTTAAAGCCGCATATGTGTGCCGTTTTTTTTTATTTGGGAAGGTTTTGCACATCATAGCAAACCAATGGCAGACCAGACCTGCATGTGCAACAAACTAAGTGCTAAATTGGCGTGTTTGTGCATACTTGCAACCCATGAAAAAGTCTGGTGCGGTGCAAAACAAAATAAAAGATGTTTCCCACTATTCGCCACCTGAAATTGTTTAACTGGAAAAGCCGCAGCGATTGGTCTCAGTCACACGAGCTTACAGGGTGTTGCTGGAGGCAACGCGGCGGTAAAGTGGGTGCCAACATGTTGGGCGTGTGCCGCTGGCGCAACACTCAACACATCAGGATGAAAACTTTATCAGGTTTAAAAGTGATTTACAGATCTGAGTCAAAGCAAGTTTGAACACAACCCAAGCAAAGATGAGAATAACCCTTTAATTTTCCTTTTAATTAGGGCAATTTGATTCAATCCAATATCGTTATGTTTTTTTTTTAGCTGTTACCTGAATTACATGACTGCAGTTATTAGGGCTGCAGCTATCGAATATTTTAGTAATCGAGTATTCTACTGAAAATTCCATCGATTAATCGGATAAAACATATTTTTGTTTAGTTAAAGAGCAATTATAAATATACATAAGATGTTAATTGACATTACTACGACTAAATTATATACTCCAGTAGGTTCATGGCTGTGCATTTAAAAACCCTGAATTTACACCAGTTGACCAAATTCACTGCCTTCACTCAAAAAACTAAGGATCTTACCAAGAAATGTTCTTATTTCTAACCTAAAAATGACATTACACCTGATAACACACATCACTTAAAAGATTAGGTGTTTTTTCCCACGTGTTTCAATTGAACTTTCATTTGTGTCAAGCTAATTTTAAGTTAAAGTCTTTAAGATTTTGAGTTTTGGCAGTGTTCAAAATAAACTTATGAGACCTGTTGTATTGAAGCACGTTTTCTTTTAGTTAAAACTGTAGCGGGAACAGATGTTTGGAGGAACCTATGCATGTACCGGGTTAGAGGGGGAACATATAGGGGAACGGACCAGAAGAATATAGAGTGGATTAAAAATAAAAGTTAAGCACTGAGCTACATGTGTCTCCGTCTGGGCCATTGCAGACTGCCTGAGCACATCATATATATATATATATATATATATATATATATATATATATATATATATATATATATATATATATATATCTATGCGTGAGCACGGCATTTTACTAAAACCAAACATAACCGCCGCCTCTTTCTTCTTCCTTTACGTGCATGGCGTCAGCGCGTTGTGCCGCATTAAAAGTAGTCCGGGCGAAATACGATGCTTTGAGCTGCAAAATTAAACGATTCCTCGAGGTAGAGAAAATTCCTCCATCATTTTTTGTAATCGAATTATTCGAGGAATCGTTTCAGCCCTAGTAGTTATGCAACATATTAATACTAGTATTACATTTTCACACCACGTGCATGCAGGAATTAAATGATGTGACTACTTGGATTAAAAAGGTAGGCGGGTGAAAATGTTAAAATAAAAAAAAAAGTAGTAAATGATATATATATGATGGAAAAGATTACATTTTGCATCCGTCTCCAGAAAGATTTGTTTGTTAAATTTTGGACGAAATGGGTTGTATATGTGAAGCCTTTGCACCCAGAATTTGTGGAGGAATTTGTGTATTGAATAGATAAAACTTGTTTTGTTTTTCTCCTCCTTCTCCCTCACATTCTTGAATGATCTGAAGACACCAATACTATCGTATCATTATCATCTCATTCTCCACCCAACTGACAATCATGTTATCTTTCTTCTGTGTGGAGGTTTTACGTTTATAGTCTGTCTCTCCCTGATAGTATAGAGTTCTTTGTAGTTTTTGTTTTTTTCTTTCTTTTCCTTTTTTTTTAAATATGTTTCCAATATACAAATAATAATATTATTTGTATATTGGAAACTTTTTTGTAATGTTTTTTTTTAACAGTGTATTCGTTTCCTTGTTGTCATTTTTATTCTTTTTTTTTGTGATGTCATGACCGAAAATAAACTAAACTAAAATAAAATAAAACTGGATGGTGGATAAGAATATTACTGCTTTTACTTTGTACTGCCATACCTAAATAAAGAATAATAAAAAAAAAAAAAAAAAAAAAAAAAAAAAAGAAAGATCTTTAGACATAAGAATTGATTTTTAGGGATTAATATCAGAATCGACACAGGCTACTTTCAATTATACAGTGTCCCCCTCACTTGGACATTTTAAGTGTAGCAAATTAAGCAATACAGTACATTTCTTTCTCCCTCGTGTCGTGTCAAACATCTAGAGAAAACTCTATACAGCATAACATAAATAAGAAATGTCCAACCTGGGTCAAAAGAAGGTAAAACCACTAGGCCCATGAGCCTAAATGCAAAGTCACTGAGAAACAGAACTATCTGACAATCTGGCGATGAGAAACAGAAGTTCAGTTCTAATTAAATCATATTTTATGTCCATAAATCTACCCAATATCACAGCCCCATGCATGTGAGAACAGCCCAATCAGCTCCAGGTATAAGGGACCTGCAGCAGCTCCTTTTGCATCCATCCATCCATCCATCCATCCATCCATCCATCCATCCTCCGTCTACAACATATTTTGAGGTACTGCCACATAAGACCTTAATCAAAGCTGAAAATGTATTTATTGGCCCGCACCCCACATACCGGCCTCATGGAAAATCCCATTAGAGCAAATTCTAGCTCATAAAAAGTCAACACATAAGCAATTCTCCCTTCCAAGCTTTATTGTTTACTCCATCATGACTAAATGATTTATACGGATGCATCTCCTTTGCAGATCCATCAGTGATGTTTGCATTCTTCTCCTTCTCAGGCCTAAAGGGACACGAGTGCTGCATCAGCTCTGTCTCCATTTGTGAAGACTTCAAATGATGCTTCCATTTAAAAATATCAATGCAAGTATCAATGCATTCATAAAATTAGCAGCACTATGCAAATCTTCAATGTAAAAACCTTAAAATGCCTTTAAAGTATTTACTTCTGGCAGTATTTAATAAAAAAGGCAGACAGGAATTACAAAATCACAAGTGCAATCTTACATTTTTAGCTTCTGTTGTAAATTCAAATCCTTTTTTTTTCCCTTCTTCTTTGGTAAAATTATTCAGTTTTGAATTCAATCTTCAAACATGAGCTCATAACTTAATTCATCAAATGTTTTAAACAAACAGTTTAAATAAAGCTGACGTTTTAAACATGCAGGTCTGTCCATGAGGGAAAGGGAGGAGAGAAAAAAAGAAAAAGCCACCAGTTTCACTTCAGAATAACTGGAGAAAAGGAAAAAAAAACCTGAACAGGGAGCAAGTGATTACCCCAGGAAAAGCCCTGTTTCATCTAATTAAGACTATCTGTGGCAGGAGGGAACTCCGTGGAGCTCTGCATGGAGACGCTGATGTCCACTGTGCTTTAATCAGCTCGACACAATAAAGCTGATTCATTCACGATAACCGGGAGGAGAAGAATTTGTCTGGAAATGGCTTCAGATTAGCATCAAACATCACTATTTAAATAAAGAGGCTAGAAGTGCATGCAGGCCGTCATTCAGAGCAAAAACACGGCACATTCTGCACAAAGATGTGGGGGTTTTTTTCTAGTTAGTGTCAAATGATTATTTCCAACAAATGCAGACATTTTTTTTTGACATTTTCATCATCCAGCATACTTGTGTTGGTACAAAGTCCAGTTTCTGAGGACAAGAGTCCAGTTTTCTTGACCAAAGTGACCATAAAGTGTGTAGTAAAGTATTAAAAGCTTGCCTCTTCTCTTTAAATACTCAACTATGGGCTGGCAAACGTTACGGTACGGTGGCAACGACGTAAACGAACGTCGTCCTGAAGCTGCCGTCTGCAGCGTGGGCGTGCGTCGCCAATTTAGATGTACAACTTAATTCCTTATTGCAAACCTTGTCGTAAATTGGCAGCACTTTCTTTTTCTGCGTAATTGCTGGGCTGAGTTTAAGGGGTTTTGGTTATTTCTTTTCCATTTCAGCACCACGAGCTACAAGTTGGATTTATTGCAAGGATTGAGCAAGATGTGATCCGTTTCTCCACTGAAACTACTTTTTTTCCCAATCAGTGTATTTAAGTGGAAAGCCATGTTAGAGTACAATCTAAATTACAACGGGAACCTTTAGTCAAACGTTTTCATTTAGCCTCATTTGAAAATAAATCAAGAGTTATTTCTGATATGGATGGCATTTCTGGCTTTATAAATGATCATAAAGTCATAAACCTTTCACCCATCTTCAGCATAAACACAGTTTCAGATTCAGGGCAAGGTGTCGGACCTAAAAATGCATCTAAACTGGGACGCCGGTGCAAAAGGAAAATAAATTGAGCCTTGATGTTTGCTCAGTGCACAAGTGAACGCCTGCAGATTATTCCATTGATATTGCTGGAAACTATTTGGTCACATGTTGAGATTTTATTTGGAGGCATCTGATATGGAAAACGGGACAGAATATATCCTTTATAACCAAGCTTCACTGCAGATGACTAAAATCCCCATTTTGAGAAAGATATACCTTTGCATGATGTGTTTGTAACTAGATTTTTTTTAAAGAAAGAAAAATAATCCTGCAGTCAAACGTTCATTTATAGGGACAAAAAAGCTTGAAGGTTAGACATGTGGATAAATGGAGAAGATGGATAGATGAATAAACTTGTATATTTGCATGAATTTACACTCAAAATCAATCCTTTTCATAACTGCAGTCTGACATTTTTCATTATGAAAGCATTTATCAGTGATGGGCTCATTTTTACAGCCTGATAAGGATCAGATGAGAATATCAATCCATGTTGCGATTTAACGTTATGCATGATTGCATTTTAATACAATGCAGATATTTAGGAGGATGGTATCATCCGCCATCCATCAGTATACTGAATATATGCACTCGCATAGACTTTTGAGCTTAAGATATTAAACAAAAACTAGATGCAACTAGGAGCAGTTGAAAAAACAGGAACTATAACATCAAAAATCTGATTTAAAAAGGTGACAAGTAGCCGACTGTAGCTGAAGCCAAAAGCTTTGATGAACAAATATACTATTCCTTTAAACAAAAGCCACAAATATTCAATCTTTAAAGGGGCAATGCTCAAAACAACTGACCACAGGTCAGATGTCTCTTACATGTAAAGAAAGTCATGTTGATTCATACAGAAAAGAGACCTTTAAAATCAACAGATATGTTACTTTCACTTCTAACGGCACTCATTGTTTTACACATTAATATACTGTGACACACAACCCTTAACTTTGACTTATTTTCAGATTATACAAATGCATTCACCAACAATGACGCCTCCCGTCAGCTCAGAGTCTGACCTTGACTCCAGGCGGTCTGTGCGGCTGCAAGCAGCACGTTTACTCCACAAAACTCAACCAGAAGAATCAGGAAGTTTAGGTTAAAAACCGTGTCTTTTCACATTTCCTCCCTCACATGTTGCCAGTTCGTGTTCGGACTCGTTTCAGACGTACCGTATATTATTATTTCACCTGCTCTCAGGACCGAATGCAGCTCACAGTTAATAAATGCAATGTTCCAGTGTTTTCTATTTTTTTTTTAGTCTTCTTACTGTACAAAAGTCGTCCACCACGGCGCTCAACACTTCCTAAACCCCACGAGCAGCAAACGGCGCCAAGATGAAAGAAGTGCCAACATTTGCTGCTCGCCGCGGCAGTTTAGGGTTGCAGGTCACATGTCACAACAGTGGAAAATCATTGTGATTGGATCTCAAGCCAACAGCTGGCATGGTATGGTTGAATGACAGAGGCCTCGGTTAACCCTTTCCTGCTCCACAGCAGCAAAAAGACACGGCTCGTGCCCTTTTCTGCCCTCCAACCAAAGACTTGCAAGTCATAAGTCTCTTCCTTCCACCACCCACGCTATTTACGGTTCCTATCGCATGTTAGACGCTGCAAAAATCTCCACCCAAAAGCTGAACCCGGCAGATAGGACGACAACGGTGGAGGGTGTTCGAGAAGTATACTATATCTTTGTGTCCACTCAAAAGGAAAAGTATGGTGGCCGAGACCCGCCATTGCTGAAAATAAAAGTAACGCTGCAAACAGAAACAAACGCCGCTGCAAATGAAAGAAACACTGCAAATAAAAAGAATCCCCGCTGCAAATAAAATAAACGCTGCAAATAAAAACAAAAGCCGCTGCAAATAAAATAAACGCTTTACAAATAAACACTGCAAATAAAAACAAATGCCGCTTCAAATATAAAGAAACGCCGCTGCAAATAAAAACAAACGCTGCTTCAAATATAAAGAAACGCCGCTGCAAATAAAAAGAAACGCTGCTTCAAATATAAAGAAACGCCACTGCAAATAAAAAGAAACGCTGCTTCAAATATAAAGAAACGCCACTGCAAATAAAAAGAAACGCCGCTTCAAATATAAAGAAACGCCGCTTCAAATATAAAGAAACGCCGCTGCAAATAAAAAGAAACGCCGCTTCAAATATAAAGAAACGCCGCTGCAAATAAAAACAAACGCCGCTTCAAATATAAAGAAACGCCGCTGCAAATAAAAAGAAACGCCGCTTCAAATATAAAGAAACGCCGCTTCAAATATAAAGAAACGCCGCTTCAAATATAAAGAAACGCCACTGCAAATAAAAAGAAACGCCGCTTCAAATATAAAGAAACGCCGCTTCAAATATAAAGAAACGCCGCTGCAAATAAAATAAACGCTGCAAATAAAAACAAACGCCGCTGCAAATAAAAGAAACCCTGCTGCAAATAAAATAAACACTGCAAATAAAAAAACACACGCAAATAAAAAAGCCACAACGGAAGTGAATTACCGGGGACTATTTTTGCCGATGCACCAGTGTTTTTTACGTAAGGGGAGAAGAAGAAGACGAAGAGGACGTAAGTGAAAAAGAACAAATAAGAAGAGCGAGGAATAAGAAGAACAACGAACAAGAAAATTAGTGAAAAAGGTTAGTGTTCTTCTCTCACATAAAAACACCGGTGCATCGGCAAAAATAGTCCCCGGTAATTCACTTCCGTTGTGGCTTTTTTATTTGCGCCGTTTTTTTATTTTATTTGCAGCGGGGTTTCTTTATATTTTCAGCGTTTTTCTTTTATTTGCAACGGCGTTTCTTTTTGTTTGCAGCGTTTCTTTTATTTGCTAAGCGTTTCTTTAATTTGCAGCGGCGTTTGTTTCTTTTATTTTCAGCAATGGCGGGTCTCGGCCACCGTAGAAAACCCTCTGGCCGTTTGAACGCGTCCACGTGCCTAACGGCTCCACGCAGGTCAAGGGTAGCAGTTCTAGGGATCCCTCTATGATGGAGCCACCTAATGCGAGATGTGGTATTTTTAGCTTCCCCCAGACTGCTCCCCCCCTCCGACAGCCAGCTATAAATGAACTGGGTCAGGCCATGTAAATGTGGAGGGTACAAAGCAGAGACACCCAGCCATCCTTGTGCTCTTAGCTCGCGGCTAAGAGCGCTACTTCACTGCACCGAGTCCCCGACACTGTCAGGCTGCCAGTTCATGAGAGCGCACACTCCGAGGTGTCAAAGGAAACACGAATTCATCCTCCACTTAGCCTTTAACACGACAAACACAAACATGCATCGGTTTCTACTGCAGAAATCAATGCTTTTAGCAGAGATTTAAATGTGTCATTTAACTACATGAATGAATGAATGAATAGTTTTTTATTTCGGTCTTAAGCCTTGTACAAGTTAAGCCATTTTTACAAAACAAAAAAAGTCAAATAAACATTGCTTTTGCCGAAAAGGTGTAGCTGAAGCCGTAGATTATACCCTTTTTATCTTGTGATCAACTTAAATCTGAAACATTAGCATTAATCCATGAAAACAAACTATTTTATATTTATTTTTTGTCTTCTTTATGCATTGACGTTTCACATTCTAGTGTTTTTGATAATGTACTTTATAGTTATAGTGTTTTATATGTATTAACCATATTTTCTTTAGATATTTTCTTGAATTTGTAGATAGAACTGCACATTTTTAGGTCGTTGTCACAACTATTCCATATTTCTCTTGCCTTAATTGACGTCCATCTCTTTTTAATATTTGTTCTTACTGTCGTCATCTCAAACATGAGTTTCCCCCTCAGGTCATAGCAGGTTTCTTTTATTTGGAACAAATATAAGATGGTTAAATAGTACAGCAAATATAATAATAATACACTTTAAAAGGGAATTAAAAGGTAAAAATTGAATAATCTGGTGTCACTTGATGCTTTAAATGTTCTTCTGAAAGACTTGGAAGCAAGAACAACTGGCTGTAGATGCTCTGACTGCTGGTTTTGTTTGTGATCTGTATTTCTGATTTGTTTTTAACTGTTTTGTAATTGTTGGTTTGTGCAACTTTGTGTTTGTGCTGCTGCCTGTCATGTTCTGGGTCTCTGGAAAGCGTCTAGAGACAACTTTTGTTGTATTAGACGCTATATAAATAAAATGGAATTGAATTGTCTTGGCCAGGACTCTCTTGTAAAAGAGATTTTTAATCTCAACAACTTTTTTCCTGGTTAAATAAAGGTTATAATAAATAATTGCTCTAGTTTACTTCTTGTATGAACATTTCTGACAAATACAATCTTTATAGGTTACAAATATACCATTTCAATGCATTTTTCCAAAATCTGAATATTACAAATGTAAAAAAAAAATGCTCAAAACACATCTCAGATGTAATAAATCTGCTAACAGCTAACGTGGAGATACACACCAATCTGAGACTGGGCAGGAAACATCAACTCTGAGTTTAGGTCTAAAATATTCATATCAGAAGATTATTATTCACATTGCACTTTGTTGATACCAATCGCTTAACTTGCACAAAAACACTGATTAATATCCAGGATTCTGGTATACAAAAACAAAACTCAAACAATTAACAAAACTGAAAACAGCTACCAATTAAGATGTGACATCAGCATTTTTGTGTCACTTACTGATCATCAGTAAGTTTGCAGTTTAAGCAGTGTCATCTTTCTCGATAAACTGTCATCTAAAACCACCTGTTACAAGTGAAAAAACATAAAAAGCAGCAATCGGTTATGTGACACTCTCAAAAGTAGGATGATCTTCATAATGGCACTTAGATAATTTGAAAATTGATGCTCAAGGAGAAAAAAACACAATAAAAATGTCCTCTCAAAACTGATTTAGCAGTAGGACACCCAAGTAACATGTTCTGAAATATTCCTTCAATTTCTAATTCACAAATAACAGTTAAAGTTAAAGCTGGGTGTCTAATACAAGGTTAATTTAAAATGGGCAGGGACACCTTAAGCCAGAAACCATGAATTAATTAGTATTTTAAACGGCTCAAGCAATTTGAAAAGTGTTGAATGCCCTGGAGCTTTAAAGTCTTCCAGGGAAGTCTGTTGGTTGGATAATTAATCACAACTTTATAGTCAATATTGGGACTTGATAATTTACTTTTCAAAACATTCAGTTTCGTATTTCCTTGACTGATAAGATCATTTTCCTTCAAGTACGATTGATCATCTTTTCCTGTCAGCTGATCCATCTCTATTCTCTGCTTCCTCTTGCCTTTAACACAAATAATAAATGTACACTTGTATCTTCACGTGGACTACCTTTTATTCTAGAAAAACAGGTTAAATTTAACCACCTGCAGTGTGTGACTAATCCACTGCTGTGATAACGGCTTCACAAGATGGGCCTGGAGGAAAAACGTTCCCACACACTTCAACGTCAGATATAGTAACATCACAACCATGTTGGGAAATAAACTGCTTAAATCGGGAGATTTCAGGCCGTTACGCTATAAAGCGCTTGCGTACTCTCCGCAGCGGCTCCATCGTTGTGACATCACTCAAGCTGCAATGTTTTCGTGGGGAAACTGCAACAGCAAAACGACGGTTTTAGCAACAAAAGAAACTGTCCATCTGACCCAGAAATGCTTTACAAAGAATGAGCTGGTAACGTCACCTAAACCCAACGATTATGTTGAATGCAAACGGAAAAATAACACTTTTATCAGCTAAATAACCAGACCTGTCACACATATGACATATTTAAATATTCTGACTAGGACTGGGGATCCATTCAAATGTCAAAAATCGATTCGATTCCGATTCTTAAGATTCAGAATCGATTATCAAGATTTGATTCCGATATTGATTTGGGTTAGTGTTATTAAAACTGTTTTTTAAGCTGTTGCATGAATGATATGACTGTAGTTCTGCAACATATTAATACTAGTATTATATTGAGATTCAACAGCAAGTATTGGCAGCTAATGATGCTGTAAGGACCAATCAGCTCCCAGAATGCTGATAGAACTGCTTTCAGAAACATCGTGGGGCAGAATTATCAATTTATCCCATTTCCCATTGATGAGAGTTTGGTTTTTAGTATTTTATGCAAATGTAACCCCAAGACAGTACATAAAGCAAAGAAATATAGACAATTTTTGCAATTATAACTGAAAACTTTAATGTTTTCATACCTTTAAACATATCTAAAAGACAAACACATGGCACTAGTTATTCTCATGACCAACAAAACAATTCTTTTTTGGGCATAAACCAAAAAATACCAAAAGTTGTAATGATGGGGGGAAAAAAAAAATATATATCGTGTGCCTAGTGTGCTGGTAACGTCACCTAAACCCAACGATGATGTTGAATGCAGACGGAAAAATAACACTTTTATCAGCTAAATAACCAGACCTGTCATACATATGACATATTTAAATATTCTGACTATTAGACTACTTTTAGAAAGCAGAATTAAAGTTGTATTTAGGCCTGTGTTGAAAAAAAAAAAATCGATTTCCCAATTCTAAATCGATTTCTCATATTAATTCCTAAAAATCGATTCATATGTCTAAAGATCAATTTTTTTAATTTTTTTTTTATTTTATTTATTTATGTATTTTTTTTTCATCATTACATTACAACTTTTGGTTATTTTTTTGTTTATCCCCAAAAAAGGAATGTTTTGTTGGACACCAGAATAACTGGTGCCATGTTTTTGCCTTTAAATATGTTTAAAGGTATGAAAACATTAAGGTTTTCAGTTATAATTGCATAAATTGTCTATATTTCATTACTTTATATACTGTCTTGGGGTTACATTTGCAAAAAATGATAAAAAACCAAATGCTCAAAAATTAAAAACCAAAATAGACCGAAAATGGAACAAATAAAAACGGAATGTGGGAAAAAATAAAACCGATTTCATCCGTCTCTGTTTCCTCCCTGGATCTGTTTGGTAATTCTGACCCACACAATGTTTCTGCAAAGCATTCTGGGAGCTGATTGGTCCTTACAGCATCTTTAGCTGCAATACTTGCTGTTGAATCTCAATATAATACTAGTATTCATATGTTGCAGAACTACAGTCATATAATTCATGCAACAGCTGAAAAAACTGTTTTAATAACACTAACCCAAATCAATATCAGAATCGAATCGAATCTTGATAATCGATTCTGAATCTTAAGAATCGGCATCGATTCTTGACATTTGAATCGATCCCCAGCCCTAATCTTCTACACTTTTATCAGCTAAATAAGCAGACCTGTCATACATATGACATATTTAAATATTCCGACTATTAGACTTCTTTTAGAAAGCAGAATTTAAGTAGTATTAGTTATGATTTTCCGGTCAGAGCCCTTTCATTTGCCTGCAACGGTAACGTCTAAGTTAATTAACCGTACCCAGACCTGTACAAGCCATAACACCCTCCGTTAGACGAGATTTGAATGAATGAGTTGTAGCGGTTTTACTTTAACGTAACCCGATACAGCTGCTTGGAATAACCTTGGCCTCCCAGTCAACACAGAAACTAGACAGATAAGCAAAACTCCATCATTAGCGCATAAAATAATAAATACGCCGTATGTAATGGAACAACAGGCCTCGGGTTTCGGTGCCGGTTTACACAGACCAGAAAAAGACCTGATCCCAGTCTTTGAAATAAAGCTTTATGGTCGGCCCCAACCAAAATAGAAGGGTACGGACGGTTGTTAACAGTTTTTATGGCGAGATTAACTCCGGAGAAGAGCAGGACGACAGGAAAACTTGCCAATCCCCCCCCCCCGTCCCCTCCTTCTATCTCATGACGAGCTAGTCCCCCCTTACAGCTGCTTGACAAGTGAGAAGTGCCCGGAGGACGGCGAACTCCCCATCTCCAAGACTTCACAGGCAACCGCTCTGGGACTTCTCAGCACTTGTCACATGAAGTATTCAACAAAGATTAGCAGAAAGCACACGCCATTGCTGCACATATACGAGAGGAAAAGAGAGCTACGGTGCTCCGGTGATCTTCCCCACCGCAATTACACCAAAAAAGAAAAAGAAACGCTCGGTTTCCTCAACTAGGGACTAGGAATGGGTGATATTTTACCGTTCACGATAAACCGTCCAAAAAATTCCCCACGGTAAGAATTTGTATCTCGCGGTAAAAACGATAAATTATTCCCGTTGATGATGTTTTTGTGTAAAGATGATTTATGGTTCTGTGTTAAATCCACGCACAACATACGTGAAGGAAGGAAGGAAGGAAGGAAGGAAGGAAGGAAGGAAGGAAGGAAAGAAATGAGCCTGAAAGAAAGAAAGAAAGAAAGAAAGAAAGAAAGAAATGAGCCTGAAAGAAAGAAAGAAATGAGCCTGAAAGAAAGAAAGAAAGAAAGAAAGAAAGAAAGAAATGAGCCTGAAAGAAAGAAAGAAATGAGCCAGAAAGAAAGAAAGAAAGAAATGAGCCAGAAAGAAAGAAAGAAAGAAATGAGCCAGAAAGAAAGAAAGAAATGAGCCAGAAAGAAAGAAAGAAATGAGCCTGAAAGAAAGAAAGAAATGAGCCAGAAAGAAAGAAATGAGCCAGATAGAAAGAAAGAAAGAAAGAAAGAAAGAAATGAGCCAGAAAGAAAGAAATGAGCCAGAAAGAAAGAAAGAAATGAGCCTGAAAGAAAGAAAGAAAGAAAGAAAGAAATGAGCCAGATAGAAAGAAAGAAAGAAAGAAAGAAAGAAATGAGCCTGAAAGAAAGAAATGAGCCTGAAAGAAAGAAAGAAAGAAAGAAAGAAAGAAAGAAAGAAAGAAATGAGCCTGAAAGAAAGAAATGAGCCAGAAAGAAAGAAAGAAAGAAATGAGCCAGATAGAAAGAAAGAAAGAAATGAGCCAGATAGAAAGAAAGAAAGAAAGAAAGAAAGAAAGAAAGAAAGAAAGAAAGAAAGAAAGAAAGAAAGAAAGAAAGAAAGAAAGAAAGAAAGAAAGATAAATTCCCGTTGATGACGTTTTTGTGTAACAAACATGGCGGATCTGAGAGCGAGATAGATTTATAGTTACAAAGGTGGAGTTGAATTGGTATTTTTTTTTTATCGTCATCGGGATAAATGCCAGAAATTATCGTGATACATTTTTTAGTCCAGACCGCCCATCTCGGCCAGAGACCCGTTTAAAAGGGAAAATTGAACAGCAAAAAGGTAATAAAAGGATATTTGAGTCGATGGTGAGTGACGGCAGCAGTCCTGGTTCAAAGGGCTGAGGCATGAGAACAGACTTAGTGATGATTTAAGTGAATCATTAAACAAACACTGAATATGCTGACACAGACATGCAACAGCAAAAAACCTGCAAAGACTAAAGACTCATCTTTTCCACTGTGATACCAAATCTTACAAACTGTCACTCCTAATCATTACCAAACAGCAAAGATCTTCAGCACCTGCTCATGAAACAGCTTAGCTGTGGGTTGAAATGATGTAATAATAAGCCCAAACCACACGAGTACTGAGGTGACTGGATAACGGTGTAGTCCCTGAATGCCACTCAATGCCATTTAAATGCATCTCGGTTTAATTACAAATGGCAGCTGCAATTCAGTGTAGGTTCACAAGTCAATGCAAAAAAAGAAACGTAAGGACTGAGACATACGAGCACCGGCTCTGCAGCGAGCTGGGCGCCTTTTAATTGGATGAGGAGTGATCCCTTCAAGTCAACACCAAAAGGTGCCTTCAGGCTCCACGTAAACCTGGACACGCGTGGAAAATATACATCAGGGTTCATACACATCTTTCAAGGTCAAATTCAGGCACTTTTAAGGGCCATTTTTTAAAATCTTCAAGCATCTTATCGCTGGGTTGAAATATATGTACTTATTCCGCTTTTTATCACAATTATGTACATTGTATCGTGCTTTAAACATCTAGTTATGTTTCATCTTACTGATTTTATTTCTCCTTGTAATAACTAAAACTACACTGCAAAAACTCAAAATCTTAATAAGAATATTTGTCTTATTTCTAGTTAGAATGTCTCATTTTTAGTCAAAAAAATCTCATTACACTTAAAACAAGACTCATCACTAGAAAAAAAACAACAATTTTCACCTGTTTCAAGTAGATTTTCACTTAAAATAAGTAGAAAAATCTGCCAGTGGAACAAGATTGTTTTGCTTGTAATGAGAAGATAAATCTTGTTCCAATGGCAGATTTTTCTACTTATTTCAAGTGAAAATTTACTTGAAACAGGTGAAAATTGTCAAATTTCAAGTTATTTTTCTGGTAATGACTCTTGTTTTAAGTGTAATGAGATTTTTGACTAAAAATGAGACATTTTAACTAGAAATAAGACAAATATTTCTGGTAAGATTTTGAGTTTTTGCAGTGTATACATACAGTCTGTTATAATTTCAAGCACTTTCAAGCACTTAAAAAAAAATTCAAGCACTTTTCAGGCCTTGAAAACCACAACATTGAAATTCAAGCACTTTCAAGGATTTCAAGCACCTGTAGGAACCCTGAAAAACATAACTAGACGTTTACAGCACGATACAATGCACATAATTGTAATAAAAAGCGGAAAAAATAATTATATTCCTGTAGATATTCTACCCCAGCGATAAGGCGCTTCAAGATTTTGAAAATGACCCTTAAAATTGCTTGAATTTGACCTTGAAAAATGTGTAGGAACCCTGTAAATGTACTGGCTGATCCACAGGTATATGATTTAATGAGCAAAAATCAGCTTAATGTAAAGAAAATGGTGCTTTGAGACTGACCCCATTTCAAAATTGGTCTTAATTTAAGATTGATTCAAAACTATTCTTGATTTTGTAAAAAAAAATAAAATAAAAAGCACATTGAAGAGGTGTATAATAATCCAGGTGCCATAAAGTAGAAACGCTGCCATGTTTCTGGATCAGCCTGTACATTTAGAACAGGGGTTTTTCACTAACAACCATCTACCTGCAGAGGAGCTGGTTGGACAGGATTTTTACTTTATTTAACTGGATTATAAACCTCTGAAATTAAATCAGTAAATTGGCAGATTGTCCTCCACATTTTTGGGGTAAATGTTTGCCTTTTCCGGGGCGCGAACCCGCGACCTCGGGGTTTCCAGCAGCCGCGGCGTGTTAAGGTCCACGGCAGCAAACACGCTCAAGCCTGATTCATGGTCCTGCGTTACACCGACGCAGACGGTGTAACGCCGTACGGTGCGCGTCGCCGCGTACCCTACGCCGTAGGCTCTGCGTCGATTTCAGTCCAACACCGTTACCTCCACGCAAACGGGCTTGTTTTTTTTCTACAATTGTCGTGCTCTGAAAGAAAACGTGTCTTCTCTTAAAATCCGAGTAAAAAGGAGAGAGAAACGCTGCTAAAAAAAAAAAAAAAAAAAAAAAAAGGGCTAGTCTTCGCTTGTTAGCAGACTAGCTCGTTATAACTAAACCTTTTAAGGGTTGGGGGTTAAAAAGGGGGGGTAAAAAATAAAAAATGTTGCTTCCCCCCCCCTCCTCCTCCTGCATATGGAGCAGCGTTAGCAGCATGCACGGCCTGCACACACATGCATGCAACATCCACAGCACCTGGAGCAGCCCCGTCCCGCGGGGGAGAACGGGGGAATAATGGAATAATTATACACTAATACTCCGCCCTGATCCTCTTTATTAAACGTTGAAAGATAGAGGAATACTCACTGGTTTAGTGGAGAGCGACCCGGGTCCCCTTCTCCCATTAACTCCCCCTCAGTCTCAGCAGAGACGAGCCTCGCTCCCTGATCACGGATCAGGCCCCGCCCACTAACGCTGTCACAGACACGGGCGAAGGAGAAGGACGGAGAGAGAGGCAAGATGGTTCCAGGTCGGGACAGGTCTGCGTTGTCCCGCAATGGCAGTGGATACGCAAATACGGATAAATAAACCCGGAAATCAGAATCAGAATCAGAATCAGAAACAGAATCTGGGGCCGGATTCACAAAACATTCTTAAGAAAAAAAATCTTAAGTGACTGCGTTTCCATGCAGTCAATAACCCTTTTAAAACCCGAATATTGGCAATAACCCGAATTTGCACGGCCATGTAAACACCAATAACCCCTTTAAACAACCCGAATTTGCTCATATTCTGGTTTTTAAAAACCAGAATATGACCCCTGGGTTACTCCTTTTAAAACCCGAATATTGGGTCATGTAAACGCCAAATGGAATATCCCCATCAAACGGAACATGAATTTGTTTTCTGCGCATGTTTTTTTCACAAGGAATCCTGGTCTTTTGAGTCCAGGAAGTTCTTATAAACTATATAAACTTATAACTATTATAAATATCAATAGTATGCATTAATTCGGACATCCTATTCAGAGCGCACACGTCACTTCCTCCCAACGGCAGGAATTTATTTCAATAATTCAACTAGAATATGGTGTAAAAGTTAATTTATTTCAATAATTCAACTAGAATATGGTGTAAAAGTTAATTTATTTCAATAATTCAACTAGAATATGGTGTAAAGGTTAATTTATTTCAATAATTCAACTAGAATATGGTGTAAAAGTTAATTTATTTCAATAATTCAACTAGAATATGGTGTAAAAGTTAATTTATTTCAATAATTCAACTAGAATATGGTGTAAAAGTTAACTTATTTCAATAATTCAACTAGAATATGGTGTAAAAGTTAATTTATTTCAATAATTCAACTAGAATATGGTGTAAAGGTTAATTTATTTCAATAATTCAACTAGAATATGGTGTAAAAGTTAATTTATTTCAATAATTCAACTAGAATAATGTGTAAAAGTTAACTTATTTCAATAATTCAACTAGAATATGGTGTAAAAGTTAAGGAAAATACGGTACAAATCGTGTCCCGTATTAGTTCAATACGGGACGCAACATTTTTTTCTCAAATAAAGGACAATTCCGTATTTTACGGGACGGGTGGCAACCCTAGTAACGATAAACGTACAATGGACAAACATTCACGGACAGGCTGACGAACGAGGTTAGACAGGAATCACCGTGGATTATGAAGTTTGCAGATGACACTGTGATCTGTAGTGAGAGCAGGGAACAGGTGGAGGAGAAGCTAGAGCTAAACCTTTCACTTAAAAAAAAATGTATATATGTTAATAAGAGCTGTCATTTGTCTATTTACTGTACAGTGAGCAAAACAACCAGAGTCAAATTCCCTGTGTTGTTTGACCTGACTTAGCCAATAAACCTGATTCTGATACTCATAATAATAATAACCTCAATCATATGCTGTAACAATGCACCTTCAATAACCATGTCTACCTCATACTGCAGCACCTTTCACTTTTTTTTAATTGTATATATGTTAATAAGAGCTGTCATTTGTCTATTTACTGTACAGTGAGCGAAACAACCAGAGTCAAATTCCCTGTCTGGTTTGACCTGACTTGGCCAAATAAACAATTTTTTTAATAAAACATGAAATTCGTTTTTTTTTTTATACGACGAACGCCACTCTATGATCTATGTCAGCGGTCGGCAACCCAAAATGTTGAAAGAGCCATATTGGACCAAAAACACAAAAAACAAATATGTCTGGAGCCGCAAAAAATGAAAAGTCTAGTATAAGAATGAAGGCAAATGGCGGAGGCGAAATGTCGAGAAAAAAGTCGAAATGTTGAGAAAAAAAAATCGAAATGTCGAGAAAAAAGTCAAAATGTCGAGAAAAAAGTCAAAATGTCGAGGAAATAGTAAGAATTTTGAGAAAAAAGTCGAAATGTCGAGAAAAAAGGCGAAATGTCGAGGAAATAGTCCGAATTTCAAGAAAAAAGTTGAAATGTCGAGAAAAAAGTCGAAATTTCGAGATTAATGTTGAAGTACAATCTCGAAAAAAAGTCGAAATGTCGAGAAAAAAGTCAAAATTTTTAGAAAAAAGTCGAAATGTTGAGAAAAAAATCGAAATGTCGAGATTAATGTTGAAGTACAATCTCGAGAAAAAAATCTAAATTTCAAGAAAAAAGTCGAAATGTCGAGATTAAAAAAGGAAAGGAAAAAGGAAGAAAAAAAAGAGAAAAAAAGAGAAAGAAAGAAAGAGGAAAAAAAAGGTCAAACATTTTTGAAAAAGCTCCAGGAGCCACTAGGGCGGCGCTAAAGAGCCGCATGCGGCTCTAGAGCCGCGAGTTGCCGACCCCTGATCTATGTGATCTATATACTCCATGGGATCATTGCACATGTTTGTACCTCTTCCGGACCAGCGCTAACACTTTTTTATTCATATTTTTAATGTGTTGTGTGTTTTTTATGTATGGTGTTTGATTGTTTGTTTCACTGTGATTGTGTGTTTGACTCTTAGTGCTGCCTCTTGAGCAGGTCGTCATTGTAAATAAGAAACTGTTCTCAATTGACTTACCTGGTTAAATAAAGGTTAAATAAATAAAATAAAATGAGGGATAGCTGCTGTTATTGTGTGCCAACCTGTCTATTTTATTGTCCATTAACTTTATACATTGTGATAACGTGCTTCTATTACATTTGTCTTTTTATCCATTGAATTTCTAAATAAAGATTAAGTCTTTTAATTAGGGCTGGGACTTTATCGCATTAATTACGATTAATTAATTACAAAAAAAATAACGCATTTAATAATTAATTTAAAAATGTTGCTTCTCGTGTCAAATATTGATATGCGATTAATTGCGATTAATTCATTACAAAGCCTCTAATTAATTAGATAATTTTTTTTAATCGAGTCCCACCACTACTTTTAATATTAAGTTGTTGTCTGTCTGAAGTGGTCTCTACACTGCAAAAACTCAAAATCTTAACAAGAATATTTCTCTTATTTCTAGTTAAAATGTCTCATTTTTAGTCAAAAAAAAAATCTCATTACACTTAAAACAAGACTCATCACTGGAAAAAAACAACAATTTTCACCTGTTTCAAGTAGATTTTCACTTAAAATAAGTAGAAAAATTTGCCAGTGGAAAAAGATTTTTTTGTTTGTAATGAGAAGATAAATCTTGTCCCACTGGCTGATTTTTCTACTTATTTCAAGTGAAAATTTTTCTGGTAAAGATTCTTCTTTTAAGTGTAATGACATTTTTTTGACTAAAAATTAGACATTTTAACTAGAAATAAGACAAATATAAATATAGTTTTTGCAGTGTAAAGCCTTTTATTTGCTTCTCAAAATGATAAATCTCTCACTGACGACGCTGATAAGCTAGAGAAGATAAATCTTGTCCCAATGGCAGATTTTCCTACTTATTTCGAGTGAAAATTTACTTGAAACAGGTGAAAATTTGTCAAATAAGTTATTTTTTTTAACTTGTTATTTGACAACTTTCATCTGTTTCAAGTAAATTTTCACTTGAAATAAGTAGAAAAATCTGCCAATGGGACAAAATTCATCTTCTCATTACAAGCAAAAAAATCTTGTCCCACTGGAAGATTTTTCTACTTATTTTAAGTGAAAATCTACTTGAAACAGGTGAAAATTGTTGTTTTTTCCAGTGATGAGTCTTGTTTTAAGTCTAATGAGATTTTTTTTTACTAAAAATGACACATTTTAACTAGAAATAAGACAAATATTCCTGGTAAGATTTTGAGTTTTTGTACAGTGAGTTTTTGTTTTTATACAGTAGTACTGGTTTACAAAGAGAAAGATCTTTGGCGAGCATTTCAGGCGAAGCCGGAAGTGTACGGGGCGGGACTCCTCTTGCCTCGCGCGGCTCCCTCCTGTCACCGCTCCGCCGGGGACATGTGATGCGCGTCAAAGGGCCGGTCCGGGCCGCGGGTGTGGATTCCCATTGGCCCGGCCGGCATATCAGTCGCCTATGGAAACGGTTACGTCATGATCCCCCCTCGTATTCCCTCTTTGCTCCCGTGTCGCTTTATAATAACAGGATTATTGAGCGAGCCTCCTCCATAATGTGATGCAGCCTGCGAAACGCACGCAGCATCCGTGCATTTTTTTCTGCTGCGGGTTCGTTTTCCCTGAAGTCTAAACTAAAGCAACACAACCCTCTCTTCTCCCTAATCAGACCTGACGTCATTCTTTCCATGACGTAGCGCCTTTTTTTTCTCTCTCTCTCTCTTCTCTTCTCTCTCCTCTCTCTGAATTCAATGCCTGTATTATTTGAGATTCTTGAGCAAGGCTGAGAAATAGAGCCTTGCTCTCTCTTTGACCGAGTCGGTGCAAAAGCAAAGAGGCAAAAAGGGCAAAAAGGGCAAAAAGGCAGCAGTGCATGACAAAAAAAGCAGCATAAAGACTCTTTTTTTTACGACTGAGTATTAGGGCCAAACTAAGACAGAAAAAGGGGAAATTACGAGAATAAACTCATAATATTAGGAGAATAAAGTCGTAACATTACGAGAATAAAGTCGTAACGTTACGAGAATAAAGTTGTAATGTTGCGAGAATAAATTCGTAATAGAATAAAGTCGTAATATTATGAGAATAAAGTCATAATATTATGAGAATAAAGTCGTAATGTTATGAGAATAAAGTCGTAATATTATGAGAATAAAGTCGTAATATTATGAGAATAAAGTCGTAATATTATGAGAATAAAGTCGTAATTTATGAGAATAAAGTCGTAATATTATGAGAATAAAGTTGTAATGTTGCGAGAATAAAGTCGTAATTTATGAGAATAAAGTCGTAATTTATGAGAATAAAGTCGTAATGTTATGAGAATAAAGTCGTAATATTATGAGAATAAAGTCGTAATATTACGAGAATAAAGTCGTAATATTACGAGAATAAAGTCGTAATTTATGAGAATAAAGTTGTAATATTATGAGAATAAAGTCGTAATATTATGAGAATAAAGTCGTAATTTATGAGAGTAAAGTCCTAATTTATGAGAATAAAGTCGTAATATTATGAGAATAAAGTTGTAATGTTGCGAGAATAAAGTCGTAATTTATGAGAATAAAGTCGTAATTTATGAGAATAAAGTCGTAATGTTATGAGAATAAAGTCGTAATATTATGAGAATAAAGTCGTAATATTACGAGAATAAAGTCGTAATATTACGAGAATAAAGTCGTAATTTATGAGAATAAAGTTGTAATATTATGAGAATAAAGTCGTAATATTATGAGAATAAAGTCGTAATTTATGAGAGTAAAGTCCTAATTTATGAGAATAAAGTCGTAATATTATGAGAATAAAGTCGTAATAGAATAAAGTCGTAATAGAATAAAGTCGTAATATTACGAGAATAAAGTCGTAATTTATGAGAATAAAGTCGTAATTTATGAGAATAAAGTCGTAATATTATGAGAATAAAGTCGTAATGTTATGAGAATAAAGTCGTAATATTACGAGAATAAAGTTGTAACATTACGAGAATAAAGTTGTAATGTTGCGAGAATAAAGTCGTAATTTATGAGAATAAAGTCGTAATTTATGAGAATAAAGTCGTAATTTATGAGAATAAAGTCGTAATATTATGAGAATAAAGTCGTAATATTATGAGAATAAAGTCGTAATATTACGAGAATAAAGTCGTAATATTACGAGAATAAAGTCGTAATTTATGAGAATAAAGTTGTAATATTATGAGAATAAAGTCGTAATATTATGAGAATAAAGTCGTAATTTATGAGAATAAAGTCGTAATTTATGAGAATAAAGTCGTAATATTATGAGAATAAAGTCGTAATAGAATAAAGTCGTAATAGAATAAAGTCGTAATATTATGAGAATAAAGTCGTAATAGAATAAAGTCGTAATAGAATAAAGTCGTAATATTACGAGAATAAAGTCGTAATTTATGAGAATAAAGTCGTAATTTATGAGAATAAAGTCGTAATATTATGAGAATAAAGTCGTAATGTTATGAGAATAAAGTCGTAATATTACGAGAATAAAGTTGTAACATTACGAGAATAAAGTTGTAATGTTGCGAGAATAAAGTCGTAATTTATGAGAATAAAGTCGTAATTTATGAGAATAAAGTCGTAATTTATGAGAATAAAGTCGTAATATTATGAGAATAAAGTCGTAATATTATGAGAATAAAGTCGTAATATTACGAGAATAAAGTCGTAATATTACGAGAATAAAGTCGTAATTTATGAGAATAAAGTCGTAATTTATGAGAATAAAGTCGTAATTTATGAGAATAAAGTCGTAATATTATGAGAATAAAGTCGTAATAGAATAAAGTCGTAATAGAATAAAGTCGTAATATTACGAGAATAAAGTCGTAATTTATGAGAATAAAGTCGTAATTTATGAGAATAAAGTCGTAATATTATGAGAATAAAGTCGTAATGTTATGAGAATAAAGTCGTAATATTACGAGAATAAAGTTGTAACATTACGAGAATAAAGTTGTAATGTTGCGAGAATAAAGTCGTAATTTATAAGAATAAAGTCGTAATTTATGAGAATAAAGTCGTAATTTATGAGAATAAAGTCGTAATATTACGAGAATAAAGTCGTAACATTACGAGAATAAAGTTGTAATGTTGCGAGAATAAAGTCGTAATAGAATAAAGTCGTAATAGAATAAAGTCGTAATATTACGAGAATAAAGTCGTAATTTATGAGAATAAAGTTGTAATTTATGAGAATAAAGTCGTAATATTATGAGAATAAAGTCGTAATATTATGAGAATAAAGTCGTAACATTACGAGAATAAAGTTGTAATAGAATAAAGTCATAATATTACGAGAATAAAGTCGTAATTTATGAGAATAAAGTCGTAATATTATGAGAATAAAGTCGTAATATTATGAGAATAAAGTCGTAACATTACGAGAATAAAGTTGTAATAGAATAAAGTTGTAATAGAATAAAGTCATAATATTACGAGAATAAAGTCGTAATTTATGAGAATAAAGTCGTAATATTACGAGAATAAAGTCGTAATATTATGAGAATAAAGTCGTAATATTATGAGAATAAAGTCGTAATTTATGAGAATAAAGTTGTAATATCATGAGAATAAAGTCGTAATATTATGAGAATAAAGTCGTAATATTATGAGAATAAAGTCGTAATATTATGAGAATATAATTTATGAGAACTCTAACAGGAAGAGCATCTTCTCCCTGTGTTAAAATGAGGAATATTGAGCATCTTGTGAAGTTATATTTATATATTCATAATATATTTAATATTACGACTTTATTCTCGTAATATTACAACTTTATTCTCGTAATACTATGACTTTATTCTCATATTATTATGACTTTATTTTTTATTTTTTGTCTTAGTTTGGCCCTAATATTCCGTCGTATTTTTTTGCACAGTCTGTGACTGTGGGATCCAAATCTAAACCCAAACAACACGTGCACAATGAGTGGATTGAGGAACTGCAGAAATGTTTCGCTCTCCAGGGAAGCAAAAGTGGCGGAAGAGGAGATTATTTACACCAGAATTTAAAAAAAAAAAGAGTAAAACTCAAGTCACAGTCAGTGAATTGGAAAAAGCCTTTTATAAACCCACATATAAAGTAAACCATTCATCCAAACTTTGCATAAAATGAGTCATTACAAGTTTTTTTGATGCCGGTTTGGCAGATTTAACAAAGTGCCATCGGTGGTAGATGATACACCAAAAGCAAGCTCTGGTTTTAAGGTCAAACCTCAGCGTAATGCAGCGTCTCTCTTTGGCATAATGAGATTTATTATTAACACAATAGCCCCGACTGTACGACAGCGTGTTCCTCTTCAGATTCGTACGGCACGGTTACAATCGAGCTCGGCTCCAATCTTGAGAAATGTCATTTCAGAGTTACCAAATCAGACGGATGTCAAGAGGGGTGAGATTATCTGGAAGTAGAAAAAGGAGCAGCAGCGTGCAACTATTTGCAAGTTGAAATTGTGCAATAGTTTCTATTTGATGGTTTACTGAAATGCAATTAAATATGATGCACATTCAAACAAAGAGACTGGGTATTTTTTTTATTATTTTTAATCAAGTTGTGAAATGTTGCAGTGATGTCTGATAAAGCTTTTCCACCCACTTAGTTTTTTGTTTATTTGACTGTAGCTGCTTTATCAGTGCTGCAGCTTTGGGAAGTCCATGTTAGTAGCAGCATTACTGCTAGAGAACATCAGATAACACATGTCGTACCGTTCGTCTTCTCTGTGCTTCCTGTACCTGCACCCATGTGGAAAAGTTTCATTCAGAAGATTTGGGCGTCCATCTATTTGTAAACTGTAGGTGGGTGAGGTCAGCGCTGCCGTCTTCAGGATGGATTTAAGCCATTTTAAAGCAGCACTATGTAACTTTTCCACCTTAATATAACATTTACAGAGTCATTGTGATGGAACATCAACTTCTTTCTTTCTGGCTCATTTCTTTCTTTCTTTCTTTCTTTCTTTCTTTCTTTCTTTCTTTCTTTCTTTCTTTCTTTCTTTCTTTCTTTCTTTCTTTCTTTCTTTCTTTCTTTCTTTCTTTCTTTCTTTCTTTCTTTCTTTCTTTCTTTCTTTCTTTCAGGCTCATTTCTTTCTTTCTTTCTTTCTTTCTTTCTTTCTTTCTTTCAGGCTCATTTCTTTCTTTCTTTTTTTCTTTTTTTCTTTCTTTCTTTCTTTCTTTCTTTCTTTCTTTCTTTCTTTCTTTCTTTCTTTCTTTCTTTCTTTCTTTCTTTCTTTCTGGCTCATTTCTTTCTTTCTTTCTTTCTTTCTTTCTTTCTTTCTTTCTTTCTTTCTTTCTTTCTTTCTTTCTTTCTTTCTTTCTTTCAGGCTCATTTCTTTCTTTCTTTCTTTCTTTCTTTCTTTCTTTCTTTCTTTCTTTCTTTCTTTCTTTCAGGCTCATTTCTTTCTTTCTTTCTTTCTTTCTTTCTTTCTTTCTTTCTTTCAGGCTCATTTCTTTCTTTCTTTCTTTCTTTCTTTCGAGCTCATTTCTTTCTTTCTTTCTTTCTTTCTTTCGAGCTCATTTCTTTCTTTCTTTCTTTCTTTCTTTCGAGCTCATTTCTTTCTTTCTTTCTTTCTTTCTTTCTTTCTTTCGAGCTCATTTCTTTCTTTCTTTCTTTCTTTCTTTCTTTCTTTCTTCCTTTCTTCCTTTCTTCCTTCCTTCCTTCCTTCCTTCCTTCCTTCCTTCCTTCCTTCCTTCCTTCCTTCCTTCCTTCCTTCCTTCCTTCCTTCCTTCCTTCCTTCCTTCCTTCCTTCCTTCCTTCACTTACGTTGTGCGTGGATTTAACACAGAACCATAAATCAGTTTTACACAAAAAACGTCATCAACGGGAATTTATCGCTTTTACCGTGAGATGACAAATTCTTAACGTGGGGAATTTTTTTGACAGTTTATCGTGAAAGGTAAAATATTGCCCATTCCTACCTTCCACACTAAAAAACTACACATTTTTACGGCTTTGACTGCTTTACGGCATACGTCACTTCCCCCTCCTTCCCGATTCGTAGTCGATACAAAGCTGGGCGGGGCGTGGAGCGAGAGCTCAGCAGAAACTGGTGTTATGGTCGAAGCAGCGGAAAAAACGAAGAAAATAAAAGTTTTATCGGAGGAGGCGAAAAAAGAAAGCGGGAGAGTAACAAGCTAAATGCCCGGACAAGAACCCAGATCTTGGGTTTTGGTAATTCTAAAATTACTGACAATATCAACAACAGTCACATAGAATAATAATAGTGATCATAAAATTGTGTAATTCGCAATGAGGAAGCTTTATAAAATAATAATACAATTGAATAGAATTACAGCACTAGAGGAAAGATGCAAAGAAAATGTATAGAACATTTCTAGTATTTTTCCTGAGAACTGTAAAATTGTGCAGGGCTGATCTGAAAAACATTCAGTTATTCACAGGTTATAAAGTATTTTTTTTATTTTGTCAGTAAGTATGTTGGACTACTAATTTATGATGAAGTCCTTCTAAAAAACGAGAAAAAGGTGCAGTAGTAGTTTGGGGCGCATTATCTTGCTGAAACAGGACAGGGGGGCGGGGGCGACTTCACTAATAAAACCAAGTGGAACTTAGTGATTTTCAACATCGTCATATTATATTGTTTAGCCAAAAATAGATACATTACCTCTTCGCTATCCATCCTGCAAACGACCGCTGGAAACAGAAAAGTAGTTTTGAAAGTCCGTCCCGTCTTATTTCATTCACTATCCAAACAAATGCAGCGACGGGGACAGGAGTTTTCCGGCAGTACGCGCTGGTGCTCATGGGAAATGTAGTTGTAGGCTCTGCGTTGGTGTAACGCGGAACCATAAATCAGCCTTTAGTGTGTGCTCTGTGCTGTTCTGAACACTTCCCTCCGCCGAGACACAACTTTTACAGTATGCGTTCATTGTTGTGTCTAAAAATGATGCGCAGTACCCACCCAATCAGAAACAGTACAGATATTTGGGGATTTTTTTTATATATATAAGAGGTCCGACGGGAGGATTATGATCGTATAGTGCAGGGGTCGGCAACCCGCGGCTCCAGAGCCGCATGTGGCTCTTTAGCGCCGCCCTAGTGGCTCCTGGAGCTTTAAAAAAAAAAAATCATTTTTTTTCTTTTTTCTTTTTTTTTCCCTTGTTTTCTCTTTTTTTCCTCTTTTTCTTTTCTTCTTTTCTTTCTTCTTTTTTCCTTTTATTCTTTTTCTTTTCCTTTTTAATCTAGACATTTCGACTTTTTTCTCAAAATTTTGACTTTTTTCTCAACATTTTGACTTTTTTCTCGACATTTCAACTTTTTTCTCAACATTTCAACTTTTTTCTTGAAAATTTGACACTTTTTCTCGACATTTCGACATTTTTCTCAACATTTCAACTTTTTTCTCAACATTTCGACTTTTTTCTCGAAATTCTGACTTTTTTTCGACATTTCGACTTTTTTCTCAACATTTCAACTCTTTTCTCAAAATTTCAACTTTTTTCTCGACATTTCGCCTTTTTTTCTCGACATTTTGACTTTTTTCTCAAAATTTCAACTTTTTTCTCAACATTTCGACTTTTTTTTCTCGACATTTCGACTTTTTTTCTCGACATTTCAACTTTTTTTTCTCAACATTTTGACTTTTTTCTCAAAATTTCGACTTTTTTCTCAAATTTTTGACTTTTTAAAATTTTTTTGTTCTGTGGATTTTTCTTCCACCGCTCGGGGCGCTCTAACCGGAATTAGAATCAAAACTAAGACAAAATAAATGCAAAGAAGAAAGAATACGCTACTTCTTCTTTAGCAGATAGAAGTAGGTAGAAGCAGATTTCAAACAGATAAATAGATAAATAAATACCGGTTATTTTCTCCTGGTTCTGTCCCGTTTTAATCAGCAAAGTTGCTGCCGTGTTAAAAGACACTGTTAGGAAAGATCTATTTAGGTACAAACATGTACATCATTTACAGTTCTAAATCCTTCTGTACATGATGTAAATATCTAATCTGACAACATAAATATCTGTGGCTTGCATATCTTTTTTTTTTTAAATAGAGCGGATGCGGCTTATATACAGGTGCAGCTTATAGTCCAGAAAATACGGTATTTATTTATTACGGATCCCCATTAGTCCTCACTGCAGTGAAGACTATTCTTCCTGGGGTCCAACATTGCACGCATAAAACAATAAAATACAATCCTTACAATTAAAACACATCTAAACATCTGTTTCCTTCCTTCCTTCCTTCCTTCCTTCCTTCCTTCCTTCCTTCCTTCCTTCCTTCCTTCCTTCCTTCCTTCCTTCCTTCCTTCCTTCCTTCCTTCCTTCCTTCCTTCCTTCCTTCCTTCCTTCCTTCCTTCCTTCCTTCCTTCCTTCCTTCCTTCCTTCCTTCCTTCCTTCCTCAACAGCGCCCCCTAGAAAACTTTGTGCCTCAAGCCCCACAATACGGTTTGGCGTACATGCACGAATATCAGTACACACCTGTATCATGTCGGAACTTAAAGAAAAGTCTCTTGACGCCATGGCCGAAACCCAACAGGAAGTCGGCCATTTTGAATTAATCGTGTAATTTTGGCGCAATTTATGCCATTCCTTCGGCCGTTAATACGGCCCAAACCGTAACGTGCACCCAGGTGTGTTATACATCAAAATGTGCGTCTAGATCCTGCGACGATGTGCATTACTTTTCTCATTCAAAAGTGTTACCGTGGCGACGCTAGACGCCAAAAAGCGCGCCCCCCCTTCATCTGATTGGTCCATATCTGATAGTTCCTATTTCCTGCCATAACTTTTGAATGGTTTGACATACAGAGTCATGGGTGGTGTCATCGGACTTAGTTTTGAGTCCTTGACTTTTATTGGTGAAAATTGCACGCGTGAGCCAGCTTTAATTCCAATATGTTACTGCTCTATACATCGTAGCCGTCTTTAGTGCATGTTCTTCGTAGAGAACAAAAGCATCTCAAAACAGACAAAAGAGAAAGCTAATAAAAGCAGAAGATGGTTCCCTTTAAACGGTTTTGATTTTCACGAGGAAATGACATCTCGCCCAGCCGCACTGAGCTTTTTAAATTAGTCGGGGCCGATCATTTCCCCCCACAGCTGTTGTCTGGATCTTACTGTTGACTCAGTTTCTCCGTGGAAATGTGCCAGATGCTCTGGAGCATCTTGTGAACTACAGTAAATGTCAAGTGTCACCAGCCTTTGTGCATGCTAATGCGCTGCTCCTGAAGTCGGAGTTATCGCCCTGTGTTTGGAGACGACACGGAAACCGTCCAGAAAAGGTGCACGTCTGCCTTCGGGGTTAACTTAGAAACACACTCAAAACAGAACCCCGATTATTTATTTAGACCGCTCGTCTGGGCAAAGAAAGAGAGAACATATAGTCCCGGGGCCAGAGACCAAAATTTCACTCGTCAGTACCACTCAAGGGGACAAAACTATGATTTTTGAAAAGATCCATGTCTATAGATCAGAAAAAGATCAGAAAATTACACTTTAGATGCCTCTGCATATCCTGGTTTAGACTCTTAACCCTTGTGCTGTCTTTGGGTCAAGGGAGGGTGAAGGGAGAAAAGAAGGAAAGAAGGAAGGAAGTAGGAAAGGGAGCAAGGAAGGGAGAAAAGATGGAAGGAAGGGAGAAAGGAGAAAAGAAGGAAAGAAGGAAGGAAGTAGGAAAGGGAGTAAGGAAGAGAGAAAAGATGAAAGGAAGGAAGAAAGGAGAAAAGAAGGAAGGAAGGAAGTAGAAAAGGGAGTAAGGAAGGGAGAAAAGATGGAAGGGAGAAAAGATGGAAGGAAGGAAGAAAGGAGAAAAGAAGGAAGGAAGGAAGGAAGTAGGAAAGGGAGTAAGGAAGGGAGAAAAGATGAAAGGAAGGGAGAAAGGAGAAAAGAAGGAAGGAAGGAAGGAAGTAGGAAAGGGAGCAAGGAAGGGAGAAAAGATGGAAGGGAGGAAAGAAGGAGGGAAGAAAGGAGAAAAGAAGGAAGGAAGGAAGGAAGTAGGAAAGGGAGCAAGGAAGGGAGAAAAGATGAAAGGAAGGGAGAAAGGAGAAAAGAAGGAAGGAAGGAAGGAAGTAGGAAAGGGAGCAAGGAAGGGAGAAAAGATGGAAGGGAGGAAAGATGGAAGGAAGGAAGAAAGGAGAAAAGAAGGAAGGAAGGAAGTAGAAAAGGGAGTAAGGAAGGGAGAAAAGATGGAAGGGAGAAAAGATGGAAGGAAGGGAGGAAAGGCAAAGAAGGTAATAAAGGAACGAATGACAAAAGGGAGGTAGGAAGAAAAAGGAGTAAAGGAGGGTAAAAAAGGAGGAAAAGAGGAAAGGAAGAAGGAAGGAGAGAGCATGGCAGGAGGAAAGAAGGATAGAAGAATTGGGTCATTTTGACCCAAAGACAGCACAAGGGTTAACACTAAGACAATATAGTGAAACATTGACAGATATCCTGTACATGAGTCTAAACCAGGATATGCAGCAGCATCTAAAATGTAGTTTTCTGAAGGGGCTGGGTAACTATGATCCAGCTGCCACTCAGGAAGGTTATCATCAGACCAAAATATAATCTACAGACATGGATATTTTAAAAATGATAAGCAAGTTTTGTCACCTTTAGTGGTACTCAGTACTGGAGTTGAAATAAAAACGGTCCAAATCATCCCCCTTTCCATCCCTTATGTCATTTCATCAATGAATGTGGTTTTACTGCTATTTCAACATTTAGAGTCATCACCAGAAAAATAACACCAGAAAAATAACTTATTTGACAATTTTCACCTGTTTCAAGTAAATTTTCACTTGAAATAAGTAGAAAAATCTGCCAGTTGGACAAGATTTATCTTCTCATTACAAGCAAAAAAAGTTTGTTCCACTGGCAGATTTTTCTACTTATTTCAAGTGAAAATCTACTTGAAACAGGTGAAAATTGTTGTTTTTTCCAGTTATGAGTCTTGTTTTAAGTGTAATGAGATTTTTTTTTACTTAAATGAGACATTTGAACTAGAAATAGGACAAATACTTTTGTTAAGATTTTGAGTTTTTGCAGTGTAGTGTGGCAGCAGATCTGCACTGCAAAAACCCCAAATCTTACCAGGAATATTTGTCTTATTTCTAGTTAAAATGTCTCATTTTTAGTCACAAAATCTCATTATACTTAAAACAAGAGTCATTGCCAGAAATATAACTTGTTATTTGACCATTTTCACCTGTTTCAAGTAAATTTTCACTTGAAATAAGTAGGAAAATCTGCCAGTGGGACAAGATCTTCTTATTATTAAAATCTTGTTGTGAAAATCTACTTGAAACAGGTGAAAATTGTTGTTTTTTCCAGTGATGTTCTCTCTTTCTTTGCCCAAGCGAGCGGTCTAAATTTTTTTTACTAAAATGAGACATTTTAACTAGAAATAAGACCAATATTCTTGTTAAGATTTTGAGTTTTTGCAGTGATCCATGTTACTTATCCTGTGAAGGACAGAGTCATATTGATAAGTTCAGAAAAGTGTTTTTTATTGTTGTGTTTTGATGTATTTGATGTAAGCCCAGTGGATATTTAAAGCTTACAGAAGGCTGCATTTAACTGCTGCTATGTCATTCCTGCAGTATTTCTGCAGGTGTTTTGGTCACTGCTATTATTTGTAATATATTATATTATTTGTAATCAGCACAAATTATCTGTCCCCATATGATAAAATCCACCACCCTCCCTGATTTTTTTTTACAACTGGAGTACCGGTGGTGCAGATATCTGGTCTGGCCCATGGACTAATATGGTTGTGTAGATTTTACGGCGGAGCAAAAAAATGTCTGCAACAAACAGGACGGCAGCTCTGGTGTGTGTTTGCTCATCCCAACATAGACCCTTAATTGCAGGGGCAGAGCGCGACACACCGCCAGACAAGATAGCTTGACAAATAATTGCAGGTTCAGCTGAGAAAACATCCAGCGAAGCGACAGACAGAACTTTTGCTGCAGCGTCTTCTGACATTTTTAGATAATCGGCCACAGCAGCGGAACGAGACATTTGCATCAAAAGCCCCCAAAGGAAGAACAACAACAACAACAATAAAGGAGAAAAAAAGGCCATGGAAAGATTGTGTTATTTCCGAAAACATTCTGAAAGCATGACTGTGGTGAAAAGGCCCACGCTGCCCCTGGTGATCACGCGCCCCGGTGGAAAATGTGAAGACGCCTCGGCCTCGGCTTCCCTATCAGCCAGGACGTGATGTATGAATATTGTTTCCCTGGGTCATCTGATCTCCTCTACAACAACTTTGTTTCTTAAAACGGACATCAGATTTTCCACTAGCTCAGCAACATTAGCGAAAGGGCTTGACGAGGGTTTGGTGGTTTTAGGGGCTTCCTCCTTTTGAAGAGGAAAGAGAAGAATCATGAAACGCTGCTGATGTGAGAATGTTTTCCAGTTGCAAATTAATCACAACCCTGGGTTGTTTTTACCAGCAGAGCTGGGTAGTAACAAGTTACATTTACTCCGTTACATTTACTTGAGTACGTTTTGGGAAATGTTGTACTTTTAGGAGTAGTTTTGAATCACTATACTTTTTACTTTTACTTGAGTAGATTTGTGAAGAAGAAACTGTTCCTCTTACTCCGCTACATTAGGCTACGTTGAGCTGTTACTTTTCTTTTATCCCTTTTATCTGCGTACGCGTCAATCTCATGACATCACTGAGTGATTCTTTGGGAAAAATGTTTGTTTTTGCATTTTTTGTTACATTTACACAGACTCAAACACACACAGAGTTTCTATGAGTTCATGTTTGTTCTAGTTCTGCCTGGTTAAAAAAGAAAAGTACAAAGGCTTGAAATTTTGTGCTACTTGTGCTGAATTTATTTTTTATTCTGTTATTATTTTATTTTTATTAAAATACTTGAATTTACTTTAAGATTATTTTAATTTAAGCTATTTTTTTTATTAATTTTAATTAATTTTATTATTTTATTGATTTAATTTGCCTGAAGATGATTATTTTGTACTTTTGTCTGTTTGAATGGCTGTGTTAAAAAAAGTACAAAGGCTTGACATTTTGTGCTACTTGTGCTTAATTTATTTTTTTATTCTGTTATTTTATTTATTTTATTATTTATTAAGATTATTTTAACTTAAGCTATTTTTAATTTTTTATTAATTTTAATTTATTTTATTATTTTATTGATTTAATTTGCCTGAAGATGATTATTTTGTACTTTTGTCTGTTTGAATGGCTGTGTTAAAAAAAAGTACAAAGGCTTGACATTTTGTGCTACTTGTGCTTAATTTATTTTTTTATTCTGTTATTTTATTTATTTTATTATTTATTAAGATTATTTTAACTTAAGCTATTTTTAATTTTTTATTAATTTTAATTTATTTTATTATTTTATTGATTTAATTTGCCTGAAGATGATTATTTTGTACTTTTGTCTGTTTGAATGGTTGTGTTAAAAAAATAAATCAGACGTTACTCAACAGTTACTCAGTACTTGAGTAGTTTTTTCACCAAGTACTTTTTTACTTTTACTCAAGGAATTCTTTTTATTATTTTTACTTCTACTTGAGTCATATTATTCTGAAGTAACAGTACTTTTACTTGAGTACAATTTTTGGCTCTGTTCACCAGAGACTTTGTGCGTCTCGGGCGATGATAACACGTCATTTTGCTGAGCTCGGTGTTAGAGGGCAGCGCTGCTCTCAGACCCATTATTCAAACCGGGAACAGAAACAATATCAATCAGACAAAGTTCATATTAAGAACGCGTTTCTCGGACATTATAATAAACCCCCTCTTCATCTAACGCGTCATTAGCCCGCCACAATTACTGTAATCACATTTTTCCTTCAGTCCAAACACTGGTTTACGTCTGCAGAAGGAGACCCCAATTATACGATCAGCATTCGCACCATGCTGACTGGCAAAAACAGCCCCGAACAGATGGGAATTACAGCCATGATGCTGCGAAAACAACACAGCACAGAAAGATTCCTTGTGCGAGTACGAGCCGGCCGGTGGGAGAGAGGTGGAGGTAAAGGAGGGGGTTTATCGCCGCTGGCTCGGAGCGTGTTTGTGTTTCCTACCATCCCTGGAATTTACTGCGCGGCCCTGGCGAGGGAACGGCCACGGAGAGGTGAGCGGCCCGCGGGACGGAAAGGCCAGAGTTGTTGGGAAAGAAGAGGGAAACGTGCATGGGCCCGGGGACGGGGAGGAGAAGCAGGAAGTGAAAGATGGAGAGCGCGCAGACAAGGAGTTGCTGTAAAAGCCAGAGAGTCAGCGAATAAGTGTGAACTGGAAATGGAGACGGTGAAACAAAAAGCTGCATGTGTGTGTGTTTGCAAAGAGACAGTGGTCTTACTCAGCCCTGAGCCAGCAGAAGGGAGATTATCTGGCCAAGTTTCCACTCGCAAATAATAATTCACCTCAAGTGGCGATGGAGGCCGGGCTTGGTGGGGACGGCGACCCACCCGGAGCTATTCCAGGTCATGTGACTGGAGGAGCCTGTACTGTTTACGGTTATAACTCGTCATAAGTGTCCACATATGGGGTTTCCTCCCACCAATATCCCCAGTATTTACATTTATCTTGGCCAGGAGTAGAAACGAGAATGAGTATTTCCGGCCAGGAAGTGGCGAACATCGTACATGATGTATAACACACCTGGGTGCATGTTACGGTTCGGGCGAAGAAACGGCCGAAGAAATGGCATAAATTGCGCCAAAACTACGCGATTAATTCAAAATGGCCGACTTCCTGTTCGGTTTCGGCCATGGCGCCGAGAGACTTTTCTTTAAGTTGTGACATGATACAGATGTGTACCGATTTTCGTGCATGTACGTCAAACCGTATTGTGGGGCTTGAGGCACAAAGTTTTCTAGGGGGCGCTGTTGAGCCATTAGGCCACGCCCATTAATGCAAACCATTAAATATCACATTTTTCGCCAGGCCTGGCTTGGTGCAAAATTTGGTGACTTTTGGGGCACGTTTAGGGGGAAAAAAGGCCTTCATTTCGTCAGAAGAAAAACGAAAAACACAAAAACAAGTGCTCGGGCCCTAATAATAATGGTTGTAGTGTAAACCCTATTACAATAAAGGTGAAAAGTGATCAATAATTCTAAGATAATGTCATTCCAGGCAGGTATTGTTTATGAAGGTGTTTTATTTGACTTCATTTCTATGTATTTATGTCTGAGAATGATGGTGATTTAGTTCTCCTCTGTTGTTTGTGACTAAGGGAGTTGTGTCTATTATTGTTTTGTTTGTCATGTATAATGTTTGTTATGTATTAAGTTTTAATTTGTGTGTTGTGTGTATTTCGGACCCCAGGAAGAACAGCTGTTGCTAATGCTAATGGGAATCCTAAATAAAACAAACAAACCACCAAAGCAGAGAAACAACCTGAGCCTCTAGATTTAGACGCAGAGGAAAAAAAACACTGCCATCTGAATCCGGCGGGGATGAAAGTGGAAATCACGACAAAAATATCCCAGTCAAAGACACAAAAAAGGTGAATAATTCAAGGTTACGATTATATACGCTTGAGCGTTGGTTAGCTCAGTGATTCTAAACTAGGGGTCCGTGGTGGAATTGCAAGGAGTCAGTGATAATAAAATACAAATGAAAGACAAAGATCCTCTGAGATTTATAGAAATAGATTATTATTTTACTCAAATGTGACGAGACCTTTATCTACGTAAACTACAGTAGGTCACATGACCTTCTTTTACTCTTTACAAGTGTAATTCGTCGTATTTTAATAAGAAATCTTGCACCCGTTTGCATTGTTGAAGTTACTCCACAACAGTGTTTCAGTGGGCGTACAACTTTCATTTCTTTAAAATGCTTTTATTGTGAAATATATTTGCAGGAAGCTGTTGGGAGAACGCTCCTTAACTTGCAAAGTTCAAGTTAGCACTTGAAATTTCTATAATGTTAAAAAAAAACAACAAAGAAGAACATGATAAGCACAGTAACACAAAGAAGAAGAAGGAAAGAAGTTGGCGAAGAAGTAAACTTGAACTCAACTGAACCTAGACGTTCAATGTTGAGTTCAAGTTTGTGGCGTAATTGCAAGGGGTCAGTGATAATAAAATATAGATTTTTTAAGAAGATCCTCTGACATTTATAGAAATAGATTATTATTTTACTCAAATGTGACCGAGACCTTTATCCACCTAAACTACTTTTCGGGTAACATGACCTTTTACTCTTTCACAATCATCATTCATTGCATTTTAATGAGAAATTTTCCACCCGTTTGCATCGTTGAAGTTATTGCATGACACTGTTGATACAAAAATGAATTAAAAAAGAGAAAAATTACAAAAATTAATAAAAAAATAAACTGCCATCAAGTGGCATTTTATCTAGTTTTATGAAACTGACAAAAAATGGGTTAAACGTAGAACTTGGGTGGGGGAGAACAAAAAAAAAAAGAAAATCAATTACTTTTTCAAGTGTATAGTGCATTTATTGAGTTAAAGTTAAACTTAAAGTGAACTTAAAGTATAATACTAACTTGAACTTTGCAGGGGGGGTTCCTAAGAGTTGATCACAAATTTGCAGACCCCAAAAAGGTTGAGAACCAGTGGCTTTGCACCTGCACAGGTGACTTTGGATGATTTACAGGCAGTAACTGTTGCCAGGTTTGGCAATAAATACGCTTTTTTTCCACCAGGGATCAAGCAAAACAATTAATGACGGCCTAATTACAGCGCCACATCAGATTTGTTACTTAACCCACGAGGAGAGGAGAGTGCAAGAGATGGAGACATCAAAAGTTTTCACATATCCCGAGATGAGACGGGTCTGGAGTGCGGAGTGGCACGGACCGGGCACAGATGGGGGATCAAGGGGAAGATCCAATGGGAACTCGGTGCCCTTTACACCCCGTTTCTTCTCGTTCGCATGGGGACTTTTCCCCTGGGAAAGCAGGAAGGCATACGGAGGAAGGAAGGAGGGGCGGGGTTAACGGAGAAGGACCTAAAGCCTGGCCGAGCGAAGGAGCCCTGCAGGATCCGTGCACACGCCCCAAAGGCACACATTAGACGCACACCTTGCCCTGCAGCTGAAATAACCTTGACCTTCACATGAAAACAGTGTCAGAGAGAGGGAGAGAGAGGGTGGTACTGTAAGAGGCATGTGATGCAACACAGGCGAAAATAAATCAGCCTCATGTTTAATTGATCAGGTCACATCTGCTCAACAGACAAATGTTAAATCAGATATAAGTGCGATTTTAAAGCAAAAGTTTGGGATTTTCTTTCGTTAGGTGAAGACAGTGATCATTTTTTAGTGAAGTAAGTCATTATTTGTCAACCAGATACTTCAAAAAGGTTGCCGGACTCTTCCTCTGGTGGTCTTGACGCCACAAATCCCCCCCTAGTCCTACTTTTCAGCCCTATCCCTAACTTTTGCACGTTCCCGTGAGGGTAGTGGTGTCCCAATTCCTCTTTTCATGTAGGGGTAGTGGACATAACGAGGGCTAGTGTGTATCAATCTAGCCCTTCAGGGCGAGGGATTTCAGACTTCGCGACCGAGGGCCAGAAAAATTTCCCAGAATGCTTTACATCATCATTTTCAGACTGAATCAAACAAAAAAACATGGCGGATATTTCAAATTTTTAGTGAATAAATTCAATATTTTGAGTTAGTTTCTGCATAAAAATGCGTTTTGATTACATTTCTAGCGAGAAATATATATTTTACTTTCATAATATTCACTCAGCGAATGTACGTAATCACTCGCGTGCCCGTTGTTGCAAAGATCTCGCCAGAATAAAAGCTGATTTATGGTTCCGCGTTACACCAACGCAGAACCTACGGCGTAGGTTACGCAGCGACGCGCGCCGTACGCCGTAGGCTCTGCATCGATTTAACGCGGAACCATAAATCAGCTCCCGAGCCGGCGGCTGTTCTCATCCCTAAAACATCAGATCAAATTTCTTAACAGGCGTTATTTGGATAAACTGAGCCCAGGTTGGGGATCTTAACGGTTACTTTTACGCCTGAAAAAATATTAAAACTTAATAAAGTGGCATATTAACAGCGCTACAGCTGAAATTAAAACAGCTTTTATCTCTGGGCTTCCTGATATGGAGTGACGTTTGTGCAAACGTAACTACGCAGTCGCTTACGTACCCGAACGTAAACCACGCAGTGACGTAGCAAGTGGTGTCCCAATCCCTAGGGAACATTACAAGGGCTCTACTCATTTTTAGGGCTAGTGGTAGAAAGTAGGGGGTGTATTGGGATTGGGCCAAAACGAGCGGCGGGGAAATGCAACAGCCACCAATAGGGTGAAATCAGCTATGATCAGGTTCCCGCCGTCCAAAGGTACTTAATATGAACCGCGGCAGCTTTTTAGTTTAGACAAAACACTGGAAACGCAGCTGAAAAAGAGCAATAAGTGGCAACAAAGAAATTAAAACAATTAAAAGCTTCAGTTATGACACGTTTTCATTTCTTTCCACAACTTGCTATAACAGTTTCAAACATTTGATTTGTACAAAGATGAACTTCTTTAGGCCTACTGATGGTTTATACAATCGCAGACAGGGTTTAATGCTTTTTCTACCCGGCTATTTTTACAAACTTGCATCTGACCAGGCTCTGACCCACTTTCTCACTCGCAAACTTGCTCTCCGTGAAGCCGTGAGCCATTTGCCCGCACATATTTATGGCTTCTGAGAAATCTTTCTTGCAAATGCTGCCAAGACCATAAATGTTGAATAACAATATTGTTTAGTCAAAAAAGAAAAAAAAAAGTACATAAAGTAGGCCACAACTGCTGAGAAAGGCCGTTTTTAATCCTGACATGTAGCTATTAGTTGAATTTATCTCTGGAGATAAATGCTTTTACCATGTCATTTAATTATTATTCATATAGCGCCTACTTGTTCAATCTGTACCACCAAGTCTGAAATTTATCATTCTGTGGTCACAGAGATTAACTAAATCAAAAGCTCTTCTGTTTCAGACGGGAAACACTCAACACAACACATGAGATACCGACTGGTCGGTCTCAGATCTGTTGGTTCCAGGCGGCTGCGTTTGCTCGGGCCGGATGTTTCTAGTCAGGGCTTTGGTTCGGCTCAGCCTCAACACATCTCTCACCGCTTTTCCACCAAACCGGTTCCAGGGCTGGTTCTGGTTCACAACTCGTTCAACTTGTGAACCAGCTGAGAACCGGTTTGCTTTTCCACAACTCGGGTGCTAAGAGGAGCCACATCGTAACGTCGCTGTAAACGTCAGTTACGTTGCTGCGTTTGCGTTGGCGCAAAAATTGAAGCAACAACAAGGTATTTGCTGTAATACGGACTTGGTCCACGTAGCTCCTTCGTGGACACATCTCTAAAAGACAGGTTGTTTCCTCCTCAGTGCGCTGCTGCTTTGCTGCATCCATATAAATTCGTCGCTTATTTGAAAATGTCTCCCAGTCTTGCTACTGCTCTTGGTCTTAGGCCCCGTTTACACGTAGCAAAAACTGTGGTGTTTTCATGCGTTTTGGCCGTTCGTTTACATGAAAACGAAACTGAAAGTCACCAAAAACGATCAGTTCTGAAAACTCCAAAGGCCAAAGTGGAGATTTGCAAACCTCCGTCTTCACGTTTGCTTGTAAACAGAGGAAAACGGAGATTTAGGCTTCAGAACGTCACATTATGCAACAGAAACGTCACCAGCATCATGTGTGCGACCTGTGTTTACAATTTGTTTGGCCACCGTCAATATTTTCTTGTATTTTACCAGGCCAACACACGGCCAAAGTTCCGGGGGCCGTCCTCGGGACCGGGCAGACCGGCGAGACAGCTCGGGGGGTCGTCCATGAGGCCTAGGCTTGGGCCTTGGCGGGGGGCCTGGAAGACTTGGTGGGGGGCGTGGAAGACTTGGTGGGGGGCCTGGAAGACTTGGTGGGGGGCGTGGAAGACTTGGTGGGGGGCCTGGAAGACTTGGCGGGGGGCGTGGAAGACTTGGCGGGGGGCTTGGAAGACTTGGCGGGGGGCTTGGAAGACTTGGTGGAGGGCGTGGAAGACTTGGTGGGGGGCGTGGAAGACTTGGCGGGGGGCGTGGAAGACTTGGCGGGGGGCCTGGAAGACTTGGTGGGGGGCGTGGAAGACTTGGTGGGGGGCCTGGAAGACTTGGTGGGGGGCGTGGAAGACTTGGTGGGGGGCCTGGAAGACTTGGCGGGGGGCTTGGAAGACTTGGCGGGGGGCTTGGAAGACTTGGCGGGGGGCTTGGAAGACTTGGTGGGGGGCGTGGAAGACTTGGTGGGGGGCTTGGAAGACTTGGTGGGGGGCGTGGAAGACTTGGTGGGGGGCCTGGAAGACTTGGTGGGGAACTTTGACTTGGCAGGGAACTCAGGATACGAGGAGCCGGCTGAGGGGGAACCCGGGTCTGTGGTGCTGGCTGCGGGGGGACCCGGGACCATCACCGGAGCAGGGGCTGATGCATCCGGGACCACCGCTGACGATGCGCCCAAGACCACCGCCGTAACAGCAGCTAGCTGGGGCTGGCATCGACGTCGGCGTCGCTCCAGAGCCTTGTAAGCCATGTAAACACCAATAACCCCTTTGAAAAACCCGAATTTGCTCATATTGGGGTTTATAAAAACCAGAATATGAGCCCTGGGTTACTCTTTTTAAAACCCGAATATTCTGTCATGTAAACGCCAAACGGAATATCCCCATCAAACTGAACATGAATTTGTTTTCTGTGCATGTTCTGTTCACAAGGAATCCTGGTCTTTTGAGTCCAGGAAGTTCTTATAAACACGGAGAAACCAAGACCAGGAGGAGACTAATCACTTCATAAATGTAATGAAGGATATGAACATTTCTGCATTTGTAGACGGTAGAAAGTACCGGGATAGAAGATTTACAAGAAGTTGAGAGAAAAGTTATTCGAAGCAGCATTTGTTTTGAATTTGGATACAGGAAGAAGAAGTGGAAATGACAGGAATTGCGTCATCACGTTCTCCGTGCGTCGCTGGTTTGATCCAGATATCCCAAATAATTAATTACCATGTAAACAGGGATAGCCCTGTTTGCTCACGCAAATAAGCAATAACCCGAATTTTGACTGCATGTAAACGCAGTCACTGATATGTTGTTTCCGTGTTATTTCTATGGTTCGTCTCAGGCTTGGTTCCTAAAAACATTCAGTGTCATTCAGAGTCATTTCGAAAACATGCCGAGTTTATGCAAATAAAAAGCCGAATGCCAACAAAGGGAACATTTATAAAAAAAAAAGAAAAAAGTCCATCTCACAAAGTCAAACAGGTTTCTCAGGAAGAGATGTAAATGTGTGTAAAATCATAGCCTTGCTCAGTTACCGCTGTGATGAAGCCTGTGATTATTATGTCACGGTCCATCATTACCACTGGCACGTCCCTCACCCCGATTTAGAGGGTCTGACAGCGGCACGTCCAGCGTGATTCTGGCCGAGCAGATGGATATGTCAGATATGCTCACTTGGGCTCATGGAGATGCTTGATGGTAAATGTAATGACCTGTGTGGGTTTGTTGCGTTTGCCTGCCATTCAGTCCAACGCTCCAATTACCCCGGATCTGTCTCGGGAAAACAGCGAGGCAGAGAAGAAGCCAGAGCCCCGTTACAACTTATATTCTTCATTCCTGATTTAGAGATCAGAGAGAGGGAACTATAGGAAGTCTGAAATAGAAACTGGATGACTGCAAAAACTCAACATCTTAACAAGAATATTTGTCTTATTTCTACTTAAAATGTCTCATTTTTAGTCCCATTACACTTAAAACAAGACTCATCACTGGAAAAAACAACAATTTTCACCTGTTTCAAGTAGATTTGCATTTAAAATAAGTAGAAAAATCTGCCAGTGGAACAAGATTTTTTTGCTTGTAATGAGAAGATAAATCTTGTCCCACTGGCAGATTTTTCTACTTATTTCAAGTGAAAATGTATTTGAAACAGGTTAAAATTGTCAAATAAGTTATTTTTCTGGTAATGACTCTTGTTTTAAGTATAATGAGATTTTTTGACTAAAAATGAGACATTTTAACTAAAAATAAGACAAATATTCCTGATAAGATTTTGATTTTTGCAGGGTAGAGCCTTTTATTTGCTTCTCACACTGCAAAAACTCAAAATCTTAACAAGAATATTTGTCTTATTTCTAGTTAAAATGTCTGATTTTTAGTCAAAAACTCTCATTACACTTAAAACAAGAGTCATTACCAGAAAAATAACTTGCTATTTGACAATTTTCATCTGTTTCAAGTAAATTTTCACTTAAAATAAGTAGAAAAATCTGCCAATGGAACAAGATTTTTTTGCTTGTAATGAGAAGATAAATCTTGTTCCACTGGCAGATTTTTTTCTACTTATTTCAAGGGAAAATCTACTTGAAACAGGTGAAAATTGTCAAATAAAAGTTATTTTTCTGGTAATGACTCTTGTTTTAAGTGTAATGACATTTTTTTTAATAAAAATTAGACATTTTAACTAAAAATAAGACTAATATTCGTGGTAAGATTTTGAGTTTTTGCAGTGTTAAGCCTTTTATTTGCTTCTCACACTGCAAAAACTCAAAATCTTAACACGAATATTGGTCTTATTTCTAGTTAAAATGTCTCATTTTTAGTCAAAAAACTCTCATTACACTTAAAACAAGAGTCATTACCAGAAAAATAACTTATTTGACAATTTTCACCTGTTTCAAGTAAATTTTCACTTAAAATAAGTAGAAAAATCTGCGAATGGAACAAGATTTTTTTGCTTGTAATAAGAAGATAAATCTCGTTCCATTGGCAGATTTTTCTACTTATTTCAAGTGAAAATGTACTTGAAACAGGTGAAATTTGTCAAATAAGTTATTTTTCTGGTAATGAGTCTTGTTTTAAGTGTAATGAGATTTTTCGACTCAAAATGAGACATTTTAACTAGAAATAAGACAAATATTCTTGTTAAGATTTTGAGTTTTTGCAGTGCAAAATGATAGATTTCTCACTGACGACGCTGATAAGCCAGAGAATACGCCTCAAAACATCTACAATGTTCAAAAAGGGACAAACCGTGGCTCTTTCCAGGAGAATTATCAGCTAAGTGACTAATAAACATACGTAGGTGTTAAATTTAATGGCTTCAGCTTTGTGGTTTTACTCCTTTTTCAAAATGCCCCAGGGGGGGAAAGGGAGTGAAAGAAGAAAAGAAAGAAGAAAAAAAAACGCGGGCCGTGATGGCGGTGACCTGGTTCACTGCAATTCAGGAAGTCAGTCTGGTCCAGTCAAGTTTAATAAGAACACGATGTGCAGTGGAATTAAATTACTGAACTCGCCGACAGGTTCAACGGGGCTCCTGAGCCACAGCAAGTTAAGATGACCATTTTGTTTCCTATTTCTCTTCTCTTCAATTCATCCAGACTCAGATTACCTTTTCATTTATTCACCTACATTGTAAAGGAGTTTGTGCCTGCATGCTTCCCTTCCGCTCGTTTAATTTCCCTCAGATACTGCCAGTACTGGAGTTGAGGGAGGATGAGGGGGGATGGCATCCCCTCCTGAAATAAAAACGGTCAAAATCATCCCCCCTGTAAAACTGCCATCCCCCCTTTCCATCCCTTATGTCATTTCATCAATGAATGTGGTTTTACTGCTATTTCAACATTTAGAGTCATCACCAGAAAAATAACAAAAAACAAAAAAAATAACTTGACCATTTTCACCTGTTTCAAGTAAATTTTCACTTGAAATAAGTAGAAAAATCTGCCAGTGGGACAAGATTTATCTTCTCATTACAAGCAAAAAAATCTTGTTCCACTGGCAGATTTTTCTACTTATTTCAAGTGAAAATCTACTTGAAACAGCTGAAAACTGTTGTTTTTTCCAGTGATGAGTCTTGTTTTAAGTGTAATGAGATTTTTTTACTAAAATGAGACATTTTAACTCGAAATAAGACAAATATTCTTGTTAAGATTTTGAGTTTTTGCAGTGATCCATTTTACTTATCCTGTGAAGGACAGAGTCATATTGATAAGTTCAGAAAAGTGTTTTCTATTGTTGTGTTTTGATGTATTTGATGTAAGCCCAGTGGATATTTAAAGCTTACAGAAGGCTGCATTTAACTGCTGCTATGTCATTCCTGCAGTATTTCTGCAGCTGTTTTGGTCACTGCTATTATTTGTAATATATTATATTATTTGTAATCAGCACAAATTATCTGTCCCCATATGATCAAATCCACCACCCTCCCTGATTTTTTTTTACAACTCGAGTACTGGATACCGCCTCACTCCCCTCTTTGCCTTCAGCCTTATTTCCACTAAAGTCATGACCTCAAGCTGCTGTCCAGTGGTTGATGGAAAATCTGCTCTCCGCTCACTCGTTTGTCATGTGAGGGGACGCAGCAGGAGTTTTCCAGAGCTCCGTCTGCACAAAAAACATCCATTCCTGGTTGGGATGCTTCAGTAGAGAAACCAGGGCACGCTTCTCCTTCTTTAGTGGACTTCCTGTTTCGACCTGCAGAACGGCAAGGGTTTTTTTTTTGTGCAGATGTGGGTGATTGTTGCGGCATCCGAGCAATGTTTCGGTAAGCTCTTTATTAACCACGCTCTCCGGTGATGTAACGAGGACTACACCTCATTTCACAAATGAGCGACACGATGACACAAACGCCGCCCTGCGATGCTCGGAGGCTTGAACTCTCCATCCTTGGTATTTGTTAAATGTCGGCGGGCGAAGTCTGTCCATTAGGCTCGGCTATGTAAAATTCCACTCTGTTCTCCAGTATGTGAGAAACCATAGAAACAGAGCGGCCTTTGTTTCACTGCACTAGTGAAAGTGTCCTGTGAGTTGGACTGAGTAATACCGCTGCGGCAGATGACTGGCTCATTCACACACGTTCGGTGTTGCAGAGGGGAAAAAAAAAAAAAAAAAAAAAAAAAGCATGGGTGAAGAATAACATTCATAAAAGGTGTGACATTTCGAAGGGCTGAAGATGATTTTCCACCAACTCCTTCCTTTACACAAACTGCCTCCTTAAGGCGCAACTCTTTGTACTCGTCAGAACCGTGCCAGAATAATTTCAGCTGGGATGTTTTCACAGGAATGCACACCACTTTGTGGTGCCATTATCTCTGCCCTGCACTCCATTATCATTTATTACCGAAATGACAACCACAAGTTGGCACAATTTCCTGCTTTCCATGCCTTTTTTCCCGCCTCTTAAAAGGTGTGCCCCTTCAGAGAGTTGTCCCGCAGCTCTGGGGGGGAATCGTGTCTGAGGTTCATTCAATACAGCGTGAGAGGAAGATGCAACAGACGGAGATTACGGGCCAATCCCAATACACCCCCTACTTTCTACCACTAGCCCTAAAAATTAAGCCACAAACTTTAGGTCCCTTGTAATGTTCCCTAGGGATTGGGACACCACTTGCTACGTCACTGCGTGGTTTACGTTTGCACATACGTCACACATATCAGGAAGCCCAGAGATAAAAGCTGTAGCGATGTTAATATGCCACTTTATTAAGTTTTAATATTTTTTCAGGCGTAAAAGTAACCGTTAGGATCCCCAACCTGGGCTCAGTTTATCCAAATAACGCCTGTTAAGAAATTTGCTGCGATGTTTTCGGGATGAGAAGAGCCGCCGGTGCTAATATTAGTCTTTTATTATCCTTTGCTCCGATTGAGCTACCTCCCAATATCATTGATAAATTTAGATCTTAAAATAATCAGCAAGGCTCTTACCAAACGTCTGAAAAGAGTCACCCCTTCTATTATACATCCGGATCAAACAGGTTTCATTAAAGGTAGACATTCTTCTACTAATACTCGTAGATTACTTAATATTATAGATTATTGGAGTATCAATAAACAGGAAACTACTATTATATCTTTAGACGCAGAAAAAGCATTCGATCGGGTAACATGAAAATTTCTATTGGCAACTTTACATAAATTTGGATTTGGTGAATCCTTTATTGACTGGATAAAGAAGAGCCGCCAGGTCGGGAGCTGATTTATGGTTCCGCATTAAATCGACCCAGAACCTACGGCGTAGGTTACGTGGAGACGCGCGCGTCGCTGCGTAACCTACGCCGTAGGCTCTGCGTTGGTGTAACGCGGAACCATAAATCAGCCTTTATTCTGGCGAGATCTGAAGATAAAACGCAAAAACGGGCAAGCAAGTGATTATATACATTCACTGAGTGAATATTATGAAAGTAAAATATATATTTCTCGCTAGAAATGTAATCAAAACGCATTTTTATGCAGAAACTAACCCAAAATATTGATTTTATTCACTAAAAATTTGAAATGTCCGCCATGTTTTTTTGTTTGATTCAGTCTGCAAATGATGACGTAAAGCATTCTGGGAAATTTTTCTGGCCCTCGGTCGCAAAGTCAGTATCTGAAATCCCTCGCTGTGAAGGGCTAGATTCATACACACTAGCCCTCGTTATGTCCACTACCCCTATATGCAAAGAGGAATTGGGACACCACTACCCTCACGGGAACGCGCAAAATTTAGGGGTAGTGCTGAAAAGTAGGATTAGGGGGGAATTGGGACTGGACCTAAGTCTGGGAAGCTGCAGAACTCTGCTCTGATCTGGTTCTGGCAAATCTGACATTTTCAGATCAAACTTAAATTCAAAAAGTGACAAAAAGTAGATCAAAAGCCAACCAAATATATGCACTCTAACATGGAAACTGTATTCCTAACAAGTACTCTTTAAACCTATAAAGCCTTTTTCTGTTTGAAATGTGGTTATTGTCTTTCTTGTAATAAGTTAGAAGAGTAGCTTGATTCAGTGTTTCAGGCAAGTCTTTAATTATTGTAAATGAATGTACCGGAAGAACTTAAATTTGTTTGTTTGTTTGTTTATAATAATAATAATGACTTGGATTTATATAGCGCCCTTCTGCCCATCTAGGCACCCAGAGCGCTTTACAGAAATCATTATTCATCCATACACATTCTCTCTGGTGGTGGTAGCTACATTGTAGCCACAGCTGCCCTGGGGCAGACTGACGGAAGCGCGGCTGCCATATCTCGCCAAACGGCCCCTCCAACCACCACCAACATTCATACACATTCATACACATTCATACGGGGCAAGGTGGGTAAGGTGTCTTGCCCAAGGACACTACGACAGCAAACTGGGACAGAGCGGGATTCGAACCGCCGACCTTCCGATCATTGGACGACCCGCTCTACCACCTGAGCTACTGCCGCCCCTGTTTAATTGGATCCATCATTAGATACAGCAAATATGCAGTAGCTATTCGTCCTGGGGTCCTAATATTACATTTTCAAACAATATATTCATCTTAGACACATATTACAGACAATACACTTCAATCCTTTCATACAGCAGCTCTATTATTTACTTCTTAGTTGAAGAAATACAAGAAAAAATACAAGAAAAAAGTGGAGAGGCAAAACAAAACTCTCCTTACCTTTTGGGATCTCAGATAACTCAACTCAATTCACCAGAGAGAAGCACTTAACCCTTGTGCTGTCTTCGGGTCAAGGAAGGAGGAAGGGAAGAAGGGAGGAAAGAAGGAAGGAAGGGAGAATGAAAAGAAGGAAGGGAGAAAAGAAGGAAGGAAGGGAGAAAAGAAGGAAGAAAGGAAGGAAGGAAGGAAGGAAGGAAGGAAGGAAGGAAGGAAGGAAGGAAGGAAGGAAGGAAGGAAGGAAAGAAGAAAGAAAAGAAGGAAGGGAGAAAAGAAGGAAGGAAGGAAGGAAGGAAGGAAGTAAGGGAGAAAAGAAGGGAGAAAGGAAGGAAGGAAGGAAGGGAAAAAAGAAGGAAGGAAGGAAGGAAGGAAGGAAGGAAGGAAGGAAGGAAGGAAGGAAGGAAGGAAGGAAGGGAAAAAAGAAGGAAGAAAGGAAGGAAGGAAGGAAGGAAGGAAGGAAGGGAAAAAAGAAGGAAGAAAGGAAGGAAGGAAGGAAGGAAGGAAGGAAGGAAGGAAGGAAGGAAGGAAGGAAGGAAAAAAAGAAGGAAGAAAGGAAGGAAGGAAGGAAGGAAGGAAGGAAGGAAGAAAGGAAGGAAGGAAGGAAGGAAGGAAGGAAGGGAAAAAGGAAGGAAGGAAGGAAGGAAGGAAGGAAGGAAGGAAGGGAAAAAAGAAGGAAGAAAGGAAGGAAGGAAGGAAGTAAGGGAGAAAAGAAGGGAGAAAGGAAGGAAGGAAGGAAGGGAAAAAAGAAGGAAGGAAGGAAGGAAGGAAGGAAGGAAGGAAGGAAGGAAGGAAGGAAGGAAGGGAAAAAAGAAGGAAGAAAGGAAGGAAGGAAGGAAGGAAGGAAGGAAGGAAGGAAGGAAGGGAAAAAAGAAGGAAGGAAGGAAGGAAGGAAGGAAGGAAGGAAGGAAAAAAAGAAGGAAGAAAGGAAGGAAGGAAGGAAGGAAGGAAGGAAGGAAGGAAGGAAGGAAGGAAGGAAGGAAGAAAGGAAGGAAGGAAGGAAGGAAGGAAGGAAGGAAGGAAGGAAGGGAAAAAAGAAGGAAGAAAGGAAGGAAGGAAGGAAGGAAGGAAGGAAGGAAGGGAAAAAAGAAGGAAGGAAGGAAGGAAGGGAAAAAAGAAGGAAGAAAGGAAGGAAGGAAGGAAGGAAGGAAGGAAGGGAAAAAAGAAGGAAGAAAGGAAGGAAGGAAGGAAGGAAGGAAGGAAGGGAAAAAAGAAGGAAGAAAGGAAGGAAGGAAGGAAGGAAGGAAGGAAGGAAGGAAGGAAGGAAAAAAAGAAGGAAGAAAGGAAGGAAGGAAGGAAGGAAGGAAGGAAGGAAGGAAGGGAAAAAAGAAGGAAGAAAGGAAGGAAGGAAGGAAGGAAGGAAGGGAAAAAAGAAGGAAGAAAGGAAGGAAGGAAGGAAGGAAGGAAGGAAGGAAGGAAGGAAGGAAGGAAGGGAAAAAAGAAGGAAGAAAGGAAGGAAGGAAGGAAGGAAGGAAGGAAGGAAGGAAGGAAGGAAGGAAGGAAGGAAGGGAGGGAGGAAGGGAGAAAAGAGGAAGGGAAGAAGGAAGGAGAATTAGGTCATTTTGACCCAAAGACAGTACAAGGGTTAACATAATTGTCTTCAAGGTATAACCCATATGTAAACAAATACATTTTCAATTTTTAGTTAAAGCAACTTCTATTATTATTTGAAATTAAAAAGCTGGGTAATAAATTCCAAGTTGACTCTTGACCCTCAGGAGCTCCACAGGGAACCGTACTCTCACCACTTCTCTTCTCTTCTACACCTCAGACTTCCAGCACAAGTGGAGTCCTCTCATCTGCAGAAATGTATCGGTGATGGACAAGAGACTGATTACAGAGAACTGCTGGACCGTTTTGTGGCTTGATGTGGGAACAAAAGGAGATGATTGTGGATTTTAGGAGAGCCAGGACTAAGTCAAATAGTTTTCCCATCAGGGAGAAGAAGTGGAAGGAGTATAAATACGTCGGTGTTCACCAGGACAGCAGACTGGATAGAAAATACAACACTTATACTGTTCATAAGAAAAGACAGAGGACTTTACTTCTTGAGGAAGCTTTGGTTCTTCAGCGTTTGCAGCAAGATGTTGGGTATCTCCTTTAAATCTGTCGTGGAAAGTTTAACCACATCTGCAGTTATCTGTTGGGGAGCAGCATCAGAGCCAGAAACTTAAAGAAACTGAACAAACTGATGGAGAAGGTTTGTTCTGTTCTGGGGTCTCTGGAGACGATTATCAAGTATCCTCTGTTGCACAAACTGAAGATGATCATGCACAACCCTGAGCCTCCTCTTCCCAACACAGCGATTAAACAACAGAGTGTCTTCAGTCACAGGTTTCTTCAGATCCGCTGCAACACAGGAGATCCTTCCTGCCCACGGCGCAAATTATCACTCCTGTAACACTCAATTTCCCCTTGGAGATGAACACAGTATTTTAGTTGAAGACTAATAGAAGTGTTCAAAATGTAGGAAAGAAATGTCACGAGGACATAAATGTTACTGAGGGTGACGGAAGCAGTTTCGCATGTCTTTAAAGTTGACATCAAGCTGAAAAATCATATTTTCATGAAGTAGTTTTGATGTATTAAATAAGAACTAAGGTAGGAATTCAGTAGGAACTGAAAAGAAAAAGTGTAAAACGTACAGAGCTTCAGTTTAACAAAAAAAACTGTGAGCTGGTTGGAACTCCTTCGATTTAACCATCATTTCAGGACCCAAATCCAGACTTTACTGGTCCTTAAAAGTTCTCCTCCTGCCAGTTTTAGGTGTAGATCACTAGCCTGCATGTCAAACAGGAAAACGCTACGCCGTCTTATGAGCACTAGATTAAAGTCAGCGTGTTTCAAATAGCGGAAAACCTGAAGGGACCTGTCTAACCAGAGCAACTACCAACCATAAGAAACGTTTTTATCATCTGAATAAACTCAATATACCGTATTTTCTGCACTATAAGGCACTTAAAATCCTTAATTTTTCTCAATTTTTCACCCTATAATTTTGTTGTGTTTACTGATGCTGAACCAGTTTTATGTTGTACACTGAGCTCTTGGAAGAGCGACTTTGTGACTTTGGTAGCGACGAAGCCGCTCCTATTGATCGATGGTCGGACCGTTCAGACACATTAAAGTCGGTCCTTGGTTGGATACGGGTTGCAACGTCAGAGAACGTTAGATAACTAATTACGTAGCTCTGCAAGCAACCATCATCCACATCTGGTCAATGTTACTGTGATTAGACGTCAAGCCAACGTTTTTTAGCGTAAACTCAATTTTCAAATCTATTTCATAATCAATTATAATCAAATGTTGTAATACAATGTTGTTCCAACCTCACACTAACTTCAGGTACCGCTATCGCTGGCAACGATGAACCATTCACAGAACAGGATGTAGTACGACGCTTACCACCTCCAATTTTTACTTGTGGATTCGTGGAAGACGAATGATTTAAAATGTGGAAGTATTTTTCTGTTTTAGTTACAACTGAGTTATTGTGAACAAGTTTGATAAAGTTCGACTCATCTGACTGTTCTGTTTTGCTTTATATACAGGACTGTCTCAGAAAATTAGAATATTGTGATAAAGTCCTTTATTTTCTGTAATGCAAAAATGTCATACATTCTGGATTCATTACAAATCAACTGAAATATTGCAAGCCTTTTATTATTTTAATATTGCTGATCATGGCTTACAGTTTAAGAAAACTCAAATATCCTATCTCAAAAAAATTTAAATATTCTGGGAATCTTAATCTTAAACTGTAAGCCATAATCAGCAATATTAAAATAATAAAAGGCTTGCAATATTTCAGTTGATTTGTAATGAATCCAGAATGTATCACATTTTTGTTTTTTTTAAATTGCATTACAGAAAATAAAGAACTTTATCACAATATTCTAATTTTCTGAGACAGTCCTGTATGTTTTATCATGCGCCTTATGTATGAAAATAGACCCGTTCATCGATATTGTGCCACAAAACACGGTAAAAGCAGGTCTTCTATCACGATAGGTTCACAAAGAGAAACAACATGGCATAGATATGTCTAAAAAGTTAAAAGAGTTATTCAATCATGCTCGTCCTTGTATCCTATGAGCAGGAAAAGCATCCTTTCCCCAGAAATGCTTCATTATTACTTCCAGTATCTCTATGCAAACAAGTTCTGAGATTCAAGACTTTAGCCTCATTAGGATGACCAGACAACATGAAGCTTTTTTATTTTTGCAGCAGTCTAGAAATCATAACCCAGTTAAGAGATGCTACCCTACTTTCAGCTCTAATAGCCCAGTTAAAAGCACCCAGAAGAGTCTCTCCCTCCGTCAGAACAGACACCAAAGAAGTAGTTTGATGCTCGAGCTATAGGCCTGCCCTAAAATAAAAGAGGGGAGACTGGGTTGAAACTGTCGGCAGGAGCCAGAACTGGGATGGGAAATATTTGCATTAATATTTCAGGCAGCGATCTGACAAGCTTGTCCTCGGTGACTTCCAGTTTCCCGCTCAAGGACACCTTGATCGAATGCATGTTAATGAGTGCAGATTGCCCTGAAAGACCTGAAACCTGCGAAGAGAAGAATTATGGGACGCTGTTGCATAAAAAGATCTGGTGTCAGGCCGGCCTCATGTTTGGTGTCTAAACTATCACCGTCCTTTGAAGGTGTAATAAAACTTTCTCACTGCAAGTTGAGAAAATGCTGCGTTAATTGTTTTGCAAGATTTTCCAGGGTTCGGTTTTTTGCAAACACGAGCTGCTGATGTGCTCCAGGCTGGAACGAAACATGGACTCTCTTTTTCAGTTTACTTCCCAATGTCAAACAAGTGCCTCTCGACTGTCAAATGCAAGGCAGCGTTGACCAAAAACATTCCCCAGAGCGTGGAGCGTCCAGGAACTCCTTGCTATAAAAGGCAAAAAGAAAAAGGACAGAGGGGAGTCGAGGTGGAGATTCTGACGAGAGGCATTGGCGTCGTTATCTAGAAACCCGGCGGTCAAAGAGCTGCGAAACAGGCACGGCGCCAGTTTTAGTGCATGTTAAAATGACTCTTTATGGAGCAAAGCTTTCGCAGGGATGCTCCCTGGAAAGGATCAGCCGACATCAAGGCCGAGCGGGATGAAATAAATGTCAAGTCCATATTGCTTTTGGAACTTTTACAATCATTACTCTATGCTTTCCTTGTTTTGTTTGTTTTGCATATCTTTTAAATCGTTGCTCTGCGTTATTTCACTCCCTCTCTCCTCTTCCTATCCCTGCTCCACGTGTATGTAGGTCACTGCTTGAGAATCGCGACGGAAAACGCTCCGGCGAGGTGCAGGACGTGCAGGAGCGTTGGGAGTGGTGTGAGTCGTGGATGTGGGGGGGGAAGAGAGCGCTGGGAGCATCGCTTCCACAGCCCTGTAGCATTGTACCCGCTTATTCATTATGGATGAGTGCCAGCAATAATGGATGAGGCCCGTGAGTAACCTGAGGATGCCGTGGGACATGGAGACTCGCTATGGCTTTAGCCTCCTCTTCCTCCTCCCACTTCTGCCGTCGGGCCAATCGGGCTTTCTCGGAAACGCGGAAACATGATGCTCGTCCAAACACTGAAAACAAACATACAAGCACTCCAGAGATACATTAGAGAGAGGGTGAGAGTAAGTAGGACACTATCAAGGATGCCAAGATCACCATTAAAAAGCAGAAATGTGGAGTCAGATCCCTAAACTATAACGAGGAGAGATAGATGACTTGTGTGGAGGAACGTGCCAAGTCATGACCTGCTGTTTGTTTGTTTGTTTCCATGTTGGCTTGAATGCTGTTCTGCCTCGGGGGGGGTATCTACATTTGTTATGATATGTCGCCACGGCAACAGAGAGTTGTTTACACGTGGAAGCGGCAGGTTGAGCTTTCCAAGATTTTCTCAGTGGGAAAGGAAAACAAAAAAGAGACGTAAAGTGCAGATGAGTTGAAGGGGTCAAGGATAAGGAGCAGAGACATGTGGAGGTGGTTGCTAGGATACGCTGCAGGTTTCATCTGTACAGGGATGTGAGAGCATACAGGTGGATGAAAGACTTCAGGCAGGTGATGGATGTGGGGCAGGAGTGCTTAACGGTGCTGGTGGGAAGAGATCCTGGACATGTGACTGTGAGGTGGCTGCTCTGCACCCCAGATGTTGAACGATGTAGGTTTCTGCTGAAGGAGTTTACCTGTGTCACCTGTCAATGCTCCATGTGATGTCATAACTACAGTTTCCAGGGGAATATTTACTTAAGTTTGAGTTTAAAAATGTAACCGAATGGTTTTCTGATGAGCAGTTTTGGAACCTCTTTTTTCCGTCGACCGCAAAATAAAACCAGAACAAACAAAAATTAAAGCTGCAAGCAGCGATGAACGGGCCCTCGCCCCCTTGTGCACGTTCAGGCTGCAGTGGAAGCTTGTATGACTTGATGTAGATTCTTCAGGCCTGGACATTTAGTGGATGAAACCACCCACAACTCTCTATGTCAAACCATTCAAAAGTTATGACAGAAAGTAGGAACTATCAAATATGGACCAATCAGGCGGGGCGTGCTTTTTTGCGTCTAGCGTCGCCACGGTAACACTTTTGACTGAGAAAAGTAATGCCCATCGTCGCAGGATGGAGATGCACATTTTGATGTATAACACACCTGGGTGCACGTTACGGTTCGGGCGAAGAAGCGGCCGAAGAAATGGCATAAATTGCGCCAAAATTACAGGATTAATTCAAAATGGCCGACTTCCTGTTGGGTTTTGGCCATGGTGCCAAGAGACTTTTCTTTAAGTTGTGACATGATACAGGTGTGTACCGATTTTTGTGCATGTACGTCAAACTGTATTGTGGGGCTTGAGGCACAAAGTTTTCTAGGGGGCGCTGTTGAGCCATTAGGCCACGGCCATTAATACAAACCATTAAATATCAAATTTTTCACCAGGCCTGGCTTGCGTGCAAAATTTTGTGACTTTTGGGGCACGTTTAGGGGGAAAAAAGGCCCTCCTTTCGTCGGAAAAATAAAAAAGAGAAAAAAAAAATTCCTACAGATACAATACGGCCTTCGCACTGTAAGTGCTCGGGCCCTAAAAAGAGGATACATTTCGTTTTTCCACGTACAGCACATCTGACGTGCCGTATGTCCATCAAAGTTTGCTGTGGTCAGCGGCGCCGTTAGCCGACCCACAGTGAAGAAGCTGCAGAGCATCCGGTCTCAGGTGTTTTGGTGAATACATTATATGCAGGGTTGATTACTTCCTTTAGTTTGCATTATGACAACGACATGGCTGGCCATTAGAAGAGCTGACTGTCAATCAAGAGGATACGCCTTATATTAGGAGAAAAACTGCTTTATATAAATTCAGCTGATGAACGAACACGTTAACCCCCGTCAGAGTCGTCATGAATGTGACATCAAACAACACAAAGTGGTTTGTATCTTACTATTAGAATTAGACAGCATTCGTTGTTGCTTGTTGGACCAGAGTTTGTCCTCTCTTGACTTTCAGGACATATTTTTGACATATAACGGTACTATAAAATAGTGAAACACGTAGATGTACTGAATTTTGTCAAAAAACCAATGTGAGTTTATCCTTGTAGGATGGTTGTAGCTTTTTACAGCGTGCATACGTCTTAAAAGTTAAGAGTGTATTCTATGAGCAGGAAAAGCATCCCTTTCCCAGAAATGCTTCATTATTACTTTCATTCTTTATGCAAACAAGTTCTCAGATTCACTTGGTGGGAAAATTAGCCGTGTTTATCCTCTCTTGACCTTCAGGACATCAGAACATATTTATTGATTGTTATTATTATATAAAATAGTAAAACATGTAAATATAGTGACTTTTGTCAAAAAACCCTCTAAAAAAGGATGGTTGTAACTTTTTCCAGCTCTGTGATAGTTTTCTGAACTTATCAATATGACTCTGTCCTTCACAGGATAAGTAAAATGGATCACTGCAAAAACTCAAAATCTTAACAAGAATATTTGTCTTATCTCTAGTTAAAATGTCTCATTTTAGTAAAAAAATCTCATTACACTTAAAACAAGATTCATCATTGGAAAAAACAACAATTTTCACCTGTTTCAAGTAGATTTTCACTTGAAATAAGTAGAAAAATCTGCCAGTGGAACAATATTTTTTGCTTGTAATGAGAAGATAAATCTTGTCCCACTGGCAGATTTTACTACTTATTTCAAGTGAAAATTTACTTGAAACAGGTGAAAATTGTCAAATAAGTTATTTTTCTGGTGTTATTTTTCTGGTGATGACTCTAAATGTTGAAATAGCAGTAAAACCACATTCATTGATGAAATGACACAAGGGATTGAAAGGGGGGGTGGCAGTTTTACAGGGGGGATGATTTTGACCGTTTTTATTTCAGGGGGGGATGCCCCTCATCCCCCCTCAACTCCAGTACTGGATATAACAACATAAAATATGAATCCAAGACTTCAGTTATTGTGGCATTTGTGCCACGTTCGTGCGTAATGCTCAGCCAAGGCCACATCTATTCATTTAGCACAGAAAGGGCTTTTCAAGCTTGGAATCAAGCTTTTCTTATTTTTAATTTTAGCTTCAGAGTGTCTGCCCGTCTGTCTGCACTCTGTCTCTGTCTCTGTCTCCATTTCTTTGCGTGCACCTCTCTGGTTCCCACTTGGAGCTGGCCGGGGACGAGGCGGCCCGCGGTCCGGCAGCGATGTCCTGTCCGCGATCAGATCCTCCAGGCAACTTGCCCGCACAAAAGGAGCCCTGTCTCCCAACAGCTGCCACTCCCCAACGCCAGCGACGCAGTCGGCCGCAGTCATCTGACACCCGACACCTCGGGGCCCGTCCCACGTTACAGTAGCAATCAATGACCAGCACTTTTGACAGGCAACGCTGCTGTCTGCTGAGCCCAGTGTGACAGATGGGGAACAGGCCTGGCTTTGTGCGTGAGCGGCGATTGTGCACACGTGTTTGTGTTGGGGGTGGGGGGGTGGGGGTACGAAACTAGTGAGGCTTGTATCCAGGCACACAGTGCCATGCTTAGTCACACCTGATGGACGGTGGCCGAGACCCGCCATTGCTGAAAATAAAAGTAACGCTGCAAACAGAAACAAACGCCCGCTGCAAATTAAAGAAACGCTGCAAATAAAAAGAAACGCTGCTGAGAGTTAAATAAACGCTGCAAATAAAAGAAACACTGCAAATATAAAGAAACCCCGCTGCAAAGAAAATAATAAACGCAGCTGCAAATAAAAAGAAACGCTGCAAATAAAAAGAAATGCCGCTGCAAATAAAATATTCGCTTTGCAAGTAAAATAAACGCTTTGCAAATAAAATAAACGCTGCAAATAAAACGAAACGCCACTGCAAATAAAAGAAACGCTGCAAGTATAAAGAAACCCCGCTGCAAATAAAATAATAAACGCCGCTGCAAATAAAATAAACGTTTTGCAAATAAAATAATAGCTGCAAATAAAATAATAAACGCCGCTGCAAATAAAATAAACGTTTTGCAAATAAAATAAACGCTGCAAATAAAAATAAACGCTGCTGCAAATAAAAGAAACGCTGCAAATATAAAGAAACCTCGCTGCAAATAAAATATACGCTTTGCAAGTAAAATAAACGCTTTGCAAATAAAATAAACGCTGCAAATAAAACGAAACGCTGCTGCAAATAAAAGAAACGCTGCAAGTATAAAGAAACCCCGCTGCAAATAAAATAATAAACGCTTTGCAAATAAAATAAACGCTTTGCAAATAAAATAAACTCTGCTGCAAATAAAATAAACGCTGCAAATATAAAGAAACCCCGCTGTAAATAAAATAAACGCTGCAAATAAAAATAAACACCGCTGTAAATAAAATAAACGCTGCAAATAAAAAGAAACGCCGCTGTAAATAAAATAATAAACGCCGCTGCAAATAAAAAAAAAACGACGCAAATAAAAAAGCCACAACGGAAGTGAATTACCGGGGACTATTTTTGCTGATGCACCGGTGTTTTTTACGTGAGAAGAGAAGAAGAAGACGAAGAGGACGTAAGTGAAAAGGAAGAAATAAGAAGAGCGAGGAATAAGAAGAACAACAAACGAGAAAATAAGTGAAAAGGTTAGTGTTCAACGTCGCTACATGTAATTTTTTTCGTCTTCTTCTTCTCCTCTCACATAAAAACACCGGTGCATCAGCAAAAATAGTCCCCGGTAATTCACTTCCGTTGTGGCTTTTTTATTTGCGTCGTTCTTTTATTTTAATTGCAGCGTTTCTTTTACTTGCAACGGCGTTTCTTTTTGTTTGCAGCGTTTATTTTATTTGCTAAGCGTTTATTTTATTTGCAGCGGCGTTTGTTTCTGTTTGCAGCGTTACTTTTATTTTCAGCAACGGCGGGTCTTGGCCACCGTACTGAGTGATGGCTATAAGAAGGCGTGTCCTTGCGTCTGAGGGCAGCTTGGAAACGGTAAAGAAGCGCTATACCGACATCTCGGACGCGTGACACTTTTCTTCTCCGAGGAAAAGCCCCAGTGGATCACCTGTTTCCATCCGTCGTCTGACTCCTGGCTCATCCTCGAGCCTGGCATCTACCCGAGACATTCAATGTCCTCTCCTCTTTCTAAATCCACCTCAGTCGAACCTTTTCCTTTGTCCCCAAGACGTCTACCCGTCACTATTCCTCTGTTTCTTTATCCTTCTTTATCCTATCCTTCCTCGTCATTCCCAAAGAAGAGACCCCTGAGAAGGGCTGGTCTCACTACCGTCCTTTTTACAAACACAGGTGACACTTTTTAAGTTGTGTTTGCAGTTATCAAAGCTAACAAAAAAGAAAAACTTGATAAAAATACAGCTTGGAGGGTAAAAGTATCTGTTTCATATCTGTTAAGTATCCCGTTTTGGCCGGGAAACTACCGTATTTCACCCCTCTTTCCCGCCGTCCTCCCGTATTATAGACAGGGTCAATTTTCACAAAATCAGAACCCCGAAGGCATTTTGTGAATATTTATAACTGACAACATTTCTAGGGGTATTAAAGGGTGCTGAATCCAAATCTGCTGTGTATAAAGCTAAAAGATGCCCCAAAATGCCTCAAAATTGGCACTTGGCAGTGAATCCATGTTGGATTTTTCAATTTTGAGGCATTTTGGGACATTTTTGCGATTCATATACAGCAGATTTGGATTCAGCACCCCTTAATACCCATAGAAATATAATAATTTTCAAAAAGCATTATTGTGCCTCTCCAAACTGAACTGTCACTTGCTGTAGCCTAGTTGGTCAGTTCTATCAAGGTTAGTGGCGACAACGGGAACAAACTCGGACCAACAAATCAGGGATGGATGGATGTAACGAGAGAGAAGACATTTCTGCCCCAAAAAAGCAAAGACTTCGTGTTAATATCTCTAAAAATGGGAAACCGAATTTACTTTCCTAAAGAGGAGCAGGATGTTACAGTTACCTGTTCTGAAAGATGTGAAACTGCGATGTTTGTGTCTCTGACGGGGGAAGGATCGATATCCATCAGCAGCACCAGAGAGCCACATGAGTGAAAATGACAAATTAAAATAAAATGTAAATGTTTCACTTGAAGACAATCAATGTGTATATAAACTAAAAATATTTAAAATGAATAAATGTGCTTTAATTTCCTTTTGTGTTTTCATTTAGGGTCTATTATAGGAATTACAAACATATGTCCACAGCATTTTAGTGTCAACAAAGATCCTGTCAGATTCTGAACATAATTGTAGTTTATAAGGTTTGACAGGTAGATATTTGAGATTTCTTCTAAACCTAAATCTTAAAATGTAATACTGGACCTCGGTTGGGCTGGTGGCGGAAAATTTTCTCAACTCCATCGTCCCCCGGGAACACGGAAAAATGTAATTTCAGCCGCGGCTCCGATAATGCGAGGCCACGAAATCTCACCTCATCCGGAGAACGATTTCTGGAAATTAACTGTTGGGAGTTTGGAAGTAAATTGCATGAGATGCTTCTCGTTTTGTCACTTACTCGTCTAGTAAGTGACAAGTTCCTCACATTTGATATCAGTGCATTTTGAGTTATGGTGGAGACGCCCTCCTCGACTTCCACGGAGGCGTCAGAAATCCCTCGTATCTAATTTATAATTTATTTCAGACACATTAACCTGGAAAAGAAATGTCAAGATCAGGGTGTTCGGGTGTACGTGGCTTTTAAAAGTCCAGTATTATCGTTGCTGACAGCTCAGACCTGTTGGTCTGGAATACTCACCGAGCAGAAACACGTGACTCATCGATGCCCTGCATCATCTCTTATCCATCTTTGAGTCACGTCTAAACGTGACTCAGTTAACAGTCATCGCCAGCGCTGCACTTATCACATAATGTTAGTCATTATGTGTCAGGGAAATAACAGGCCTCATGAATATATAAACAGATTATCTTTAAATGATAATGAATCGTGTTGACGGTGTAAGTAAAGGTGGAGGACGACTCCTGCGTCAGCGCAGAGCTGACTAACAATTTGCTTTTGATTTGATTTGATTTATTTTGTACATGTAAAAAGACAACAATTAAAAAAGAAGATAAGAAAACAAAACGAATTTCATCCTTTAACACTTAATATCTTAATTTACATGTGCAAAAAGGAGTAGGAAGAAGTGTAAACGTATTTAATCCTACCCCCATTCACTAATCATTTATAATCACTAACTATACTTTAATTATACTCACACACTTACCTATACATACATACACATAGTTGAATATTTCTATATATTGTGTATATTGTATATTGTGAAATTATTCATCGATTCATCAGTTTTTCTAATAATAATCAATAATCAAATCACATAATGATTTGGGATTCAGTATTTTTCAAGAGTCAGAGGAAGTTCCTGGTCAACTTTTTAGTGTTTTGATGGTTACATTTTATTTGATTGGATTTATCTTGCACATGTAAAAAGACAACAATTAAAAAAAGAAGATAAGAAAATAAAACAAAAAAAAAATATGAAGAATTTCATCCTTTTACACTTAATATCTTAATTAACATGTGAAAAAAGGTGTAGGAAGAAGTGTAAACTTATTTAATCCTACCCCCATTCACTAATCATTTATTAACAAGTATTTATAATAACTAACTATACTATAATTACTGTATACTCACACACTTACCTATACATACATACACATAGTTGAATATTTCTATATATTGTGTATATTGTATAATATATTGTGAAATTATTTCTAATTTCACGGATTCATCAGTTTTTCTAATAATATTTATTTTCATTTTTATTTAACCTTTATTTTACCAGGAAAAGAAACCCATTGAGATTAAAAATCTCTTTTGCAAGGTTGTCCTGGCCAAGAGGCAGCACAAGATTTCAGATATTAAAATTTACAGAGATGTGATGTGAAATATTAAAATCAAATAAAATCCAATGAAACAAAAAATGGAAATAAAACAAAAAAAAAGGGAAATAATTTAAAACAGTTACAAATCAGAGATGCTGTCTCAAGTGCACTCATTCTAGACTTAAAATATTGTATATTGTGAAATTATTTCTAATTTCACCGATTCATCAGTTTTTCTAATAATAAGTCACATAATGATTTGGGATTCAGTATTTTTCAAGAGTCAGAGGAAGTTCCTGGTCAACTTTTTAGTGTTTAAGTTTTATGATTTTTGCATCAACACAACAATTATTTCTGGTTAAGTTTGTTCTCTGATTATCAGAGTGTTTGGAAACATCCAAAGCGACGCGCTTCATAAGAAGCTCTTCATCCGAGCGGCGGGAGGTAAACCTGAGAGATGAGGTATTTTGTTCAGAGATGTTCCACACATCCCCCCCCCCACTCCTGATTACGCAGCAGGATGAAAAACTCTGCCATCTATTTGGCCGAACGTGACACATTCAAGGTCTCCCTGATTAACAGGCGGCGGTGATTGATGAGGAAGTCCAGCACATCTGCCGGTGCACGAGTGGTGTGGATGGAAACGCTCGTGCACCCCCACGGTAGCCAGGGCCAGCTTAGCACGGCCGAGCTTAGCCGCGGAGTCACCCTCCCCCCTTTACAGAGCAGAGACGCACTGCAACACAATATTAATGTTTCACAAATATAAAGTGTGCTGTTAAAACCTGCTAAACTGCTCCTCGGGGCCCCGATAAGCCCCCGCTGGAGCAGGTCTAACTCTCTAAGAAGGTCGTCTGTGACGCTTCCCGGAATAAAACAATTCACATTTCACTGCAAAATATTCAATTTGTGTAATCTTTCACCATTCACAAGAGGAAAAGTTTCAAGGAATACCCATAATAGCTGTATTTGGTGTCGTACCACACTCATCATGGCAAAAACATGATAGGCTTTGCCATGTTACTGGCTAGAAGACTCATATTGCTTAAAGGGGACCTATTATGGCATCTAATCCCTATTTTAAACAGGACTTGAATGTCTTAAAAACAAGCTTTTGATTGTTTTTGCTAAATAAATTAGAAATTCAGCCTCTAAACCATGTCTTTATCTTCCCATTCTCTAACCTCATTATCTATGCAGGATTCTGAGGGGGCGGGGCTATGATAATGAGGCTCTGTACTGATTGGCTGCCTGAATGACGCGATACACCGCTATGAAAAAAGCTCCGGCCGGCGGAGTTACACCGTGTCTTAACTGCATGCGATGCAAGTGAGCGTCAGCGACAAAATCAATTCCATTGCTTTATTTTTTATTGGACTGTCCTAACTGGCCGCAGTGACGCAGCACGACGCGCTGTTTTGAGCTGAACATTTGTCGGACGCCCTGCTTCTATTTTCTTCCTGTCGCTCACGTTGAAAGCCGGTTGAAAGCGCTGTAGGAAACAGTCATGATGAGGAACGGCTGATCCAGTCAGTTGAAATGAGAAGTTATCTCTATGATTCCTCCTCATTTCACTACAAAAACCTCAATAAAGTGGCAGCTGCTGGAGGAAGATGGACAGAGAGCGTCTGATGTCACGCAGTGCTACGATAGTCGGACGCTCGCATGCAGTTACACGGTGTTTAGTTGTGGGCCTGGTTTGCATTTTGGTTATGTAACAAAAATGCGCCAAATCTGAACGGCTCGTAGATCCACATCCCACTGGACGGCTCATCCGGGCGGCTGTTCAGACACTGCAGAATTTGGTTGCTTTCCTCCTTCTCTGAGTTGGCAGGCTGAGGGGAGACCACTTTATATATGTTAAAGCAAGAGAAAACCTGTTTTTCATAATAGGTCCCCTTTAAATCTTGTCAGTTGTGTGAATTAAGACCTGGAAACAGGCATTGTGGCATAGAATTGTCAAATTGGTTTAATTCACTGTACGAATTGTTACAGATTACTTTTGTAATACTGTATTTGACCCGGTCTTTTTACGTTTTGACCGTATAGAAATGTAATTCTTGCCATTTTAAGAATGAGATGTGCCTGCTGTCTGCCCTTACTTTTTAATAACTTGTGCTTTTTATTATTTTACCTCTTTTCTTATCATTATATTTCATTTTATTTGTTATTTACTGTTTAATTGTGTCTTGCCCATTTTAATGTTGATGTAAAGCACTTTGAATTACTTTGTGTTGAATTCTGCTATACAAATAAACTTGCCTTGACTAAATGGAAAGACAGATCTCTTCCAACTTTCAGTCAATGGATCAGAATCTCCTGCACCATCTGACTTAAGAAAAGATCAGATATGTTACAAAAGGCTGTGCCCTCAACTTCTATTCTACATGGCAACCAGTTCTAGAGAAGGTTGAAAAGATAGATGCCTCATACATTTCCAATGTATAAATATAACCCGTCCTTCTCTTTCCTTTCCCTTTTTTCTTTCTTATTTTTGTATGTTTTTTGTTTGTTTGTTTAAAAAAAATCAAATATCACATTTACTGCTGAACCTGTGATGTAATGTGTGGTGGTGCAATGGGGTGGGGTTGTCTGTGGGCTGGGATTGTGTTGAAATATATTTAAATGCATGTCAAATTGTAGTATTAGGGCCAAACAAAATTGGAAATTACGAGAATAAAGTCATAATATAATGAGAATAAAGTCGTAAAATTACGAGAATAAAGTCATAATGTTACGAGAATAAAGTCGTAATAGAATAAAGTCGTAATATTATGAGAATAAAGTTGTAATATTACAACTTTCATAAAGTCGTAACATTACGAGAATAAAGTCATAACATTACGAGAATAAAGTCGTAACATTACGAGAATAAAGTCGTAATTTATGAGAATAAAGTCGTAATTTATGAGAATAAAGTCGTAATATTATGAGAATAAAGTTGTAATATTACAACTTTCATAAAGTCGTAACATTACGAGAATAAAGTCATAACATTACGAGAATAAAGTCGTAACATTACGAGAATAAAGTCGTAATTTATGAGAATAAAGTCGTAATATTATGAGAATATAATCTTGTGAAGTTATATTTATATATTTATCATATATTTAATATTACGATTTTATTCTCAAAATATAACAACTTTATTCTCATATTATTATGACTTTATTCTCGCAATTTCCATTTTTTTTTGTCTTAGTTTGGCCCTAATACTCCGTTGTAGTATCTTGTACAATTAAAAAAAAACTAATAAAAATACTTTGAACAAAAAAAAAAAGGGTAAAAGTTCCATCAAACGGGGGAAGCGGCAGCTGGCCTGTGAGCAAGAGCTGTCACAAGTTGGCGAGGACAGATTTGCACCAGCGAGCGCGGACGGAGCAGCAGCCTCGTTTGAGCCCCGGCTGACATCAGGGGAAACGTTTTTATTGTCGGCAAATCCTCCGGTTAACTTTCAATATCTAATGTCCTGATGGGCGGATGGGCCGCGCGGGCCTGGGTAATCCACGGTGATGTGATTGGCGAATGGCTCTCTCAATATAGTGACCTATTTTCTTGTATGTTAACTGGCATGCCAGCGTGGCTTAACTGATCGTATAAGCCCGTAACTGAACGCTCTCTTGTGCTGTAATAACATAATTTGAATTGCTGTTCGGGTGCACATCAGCGAGCAGACAAAGAGCAAATATGCACAGAGTGTGTGTGTGCTTGTGTGTGTGTGTGTGGGTGTGTGTGTGTTGTGTTGTGCAGGACAAATAGATGCATTGCTTCAAAGAGGAGAAAAGCTTCTTTTTTCATTGTATCCTGAGTTTCTATGGCAACAACAGAAAGGAAGGAGTGTACTTGTAGAGACAACCTGGCCCCCGTGGTGGAATCAAAGCGTGCACACACACACACATACGCACGCACGCACACACACACGCACATGCACACACATATCCTTGTTAACCTACGTCACAGGGCCCAAAAGTTTTTTATCGAGTTATGGGATCCAACCTTTCTAGTGAGTCTACAGCTATGAAAAAAATCAGACAAGACTAAAAAAAAATCCTGATAATTAAGAGTACTTTAGATGAGGAGAAATAAAAAGATAACACACACACACACACACATATCCATACTTTCCAAGGACATCAATTCCCCAGAGACTTGATTTAACTTCACATTTATTACCAACTTCACCCTAAACGATTAATTCAAGTCCTGCCGACAGATCTGGACCGGGTCCAAAGACGGAGAAGATCTGAGTAAATCAGGGTAAAAAAAAAATGAATAAATTCTAGTAAAACAATCACGACAGTAAAAAAAAAACGGTTACACATATTTGAAAGCCGATCTCCCGACAGATGGGGGGGAGCTCTGCGTACCCTTGAGCACAAAACACTTTATAAATAACAGACACTTGCTCTCGGCTCATCAGCATCATCATTTCAACACACGGAAGGCATGTGGCATCATTCGTGACGGGGAGCACGACCTGATCCTGCAGACTTTACCAGAACGCGTCAGTCGCTCAACAAGTGGGACGACGTCACGCGCTGGCAGCAAACCAAGTCAAGTGTTGTCAAGGTTTTGCAAAGACGGCAGCACACGTGCCATCACGGCCTGCGAGGTAAAGGGCGTCTGGGGTCACGTCAGACATCTGGAAGTTGTTGAGATCAGAGCAATGGTAGTGATAACTAAAGTTGCTTTCGTCAACGAAAATTATGACTAAATATCGTCGTCCACAAACCTTTATCACCTGAGGAAAATGAGACGAGACGCAACGAAAATGCTGGTCATGTGACGATAACAATAATTAAATATATGACTACGTTTACATGAAGTCAAAATTCGGGTTATTGCTAATATTCCGGTTACTGAAAGATTCGGAATATTCCGTTTACATGGTAATTCATCATTTGTGAAATCTCGATCAAACCGTGACGCACGGAGAACATCATGACGCAATTCCCGTCATTTCTGCTCCTTCTTCCTGTATCCAAATTCAAAACAAATGCTGCTTCACACAACTTTTCTCTCACCTTCTTGTAAATCTTCTATCCCGGTACTTTCTACCGTCTACAAATGCCAAAATGTTCATATCCTTCATTACATTTATGAAGTGATTAGTCTCCTCCTGGTCTTGTGTTTTTCCGTGTTTATAAGAACTTCCTGGACTCAAAAGACCAAGATTCCTTGTGAACAGAGCATGTGCAGAAAACAAATTCATGTTCTGTTTGATGGGGATAGCCCGTTTGGCGTTTACATGACCAAATATTCAGGTTTTAAAAGGATTAACCCAGGGGTCATATTCAGGTTTTTAAAAATCCGAATATGGGGGATCTGCTCTGGGGCTGGAGAAGAAGAAGAAGATCCATCTTTGGATCCACTTTCCTACATTGACGTGGAAAAGAAAAACCCAATGTGTCCTCCGAAAAGAAAAAGACGGGGAGAAATGTGTAAAAATAAATATGTTGTAAACTCTTCTGTATCTGGAATGAATGTATTCTTGAGTCTAAAAGGTAACAATGATATAATAATAAGATAACCTTGTTTAAATTGTAAAATGGGTTTGGTTAAATACAATCTTTGACTAAAACGAGACTAAAATGCTCAGACTTTTAGTCGACTGAAACTTTTAGAGACACGACTAAAAGGAGAATGAACGTGACTAAAACAAATAAAAACTAAAATGATAGCTTGACCCAAAGACTAGACTAAAACTAACATTGAAACAAGCTGACAGAAACAACACTCCATCCATCCATCCATCCATCCATCCATCCATCCATTCATCCATCCATCCATAACCATTCATCCATCCATCCATCCATCCATCACCATTCATCCATCCATCCATCCATCCATCACCATTCATCCATCCATCACCATTCATCCATCCATCCATCCATCCATCCATCCATCCATCCATCCATCACCATTCATCCATCCATCACCATTCATCCATCCATCCATCCATCCATCCATCACCATTCATCCATCCATCACCATTCATCCATCCATCCATCCATCCATCCATCACCATTCATCCATCCATCCATCCATCCATCATCCATCCATCCATCCATCACCATTCATCCATCCATCACCATTCATCCATCCATCCATCCATCCATCATCCATCCATCCATCCATCACCATTCATTCATCCATCCATCCATCACCATTCATCCATCACCATCCATCCATCCATCCATCCATCCATCCATCCATCGATCCATCCATTCATCCATCACCATTCATCCATCCATCCATCCATCCATCCATCCATCCATCCATCCATCCATCCATCCATCCATCCATCCATCACCATTCATCCATCCATCCATCCATCACCATCCATCCATCCATCCATCCATCCATCCATCCATCCATCACCATTCATCCATCCATCCATCCATCACCATCCATTCATCCATCCATCCATCCATCACCATCCATCCATCCATCCATCCATCCATCCGAGACTAAAACGTCATCAGTTTTCGTCGACTAAAACTAGACTCAAATGGACCATTCTGACTAAAATAAGACTAAAATGCTCAGACTTTTAGTCGACTGAAACTTGACACGACTAAAAGGAGAATGAACGAGACTAAAACTAATAAAAACTAAAATGATAGTTTGACCCAAAGACTAGACTAAAACTAAAACTGAAACCGTCTGACAGAAACAACACTAGCGATAACGTCTCAACACCGACCGAGTGAGACATCATCCCTTTGTTGCTCACATCGTTACTCAAGAGTTACACACTCGTCTTCTTACGCCACCAATGACAACATACAGATCACGTTGTGAGAATCTGAGGATGTCTTCCAACCACGTGGTGTCGAGGACGTTTCCATCCACAGCTGTCTTTAGAAATGCACCCAAATGTGGGTTGAAGCAGAACTTTAACGCAGTAGGAGTAGGAGGGAGACGAAGGGGACGCAGGATTGTAAATACAGAGGGGAAGGATAATAATAATAATAATAATTTCAATTTATATAGCGCTTTTCACCTGAAATGACAGATCTCAGAGCGCTTTACAAAGGAGACTAAAAACAAGACTAAGAAACTAAGACAAAACCTAGCTACTAAGATAAAAGTAAGATAAAAAGTTGTGGGCAGCAAAAAGATAAAAAAATAAATTAAAAAATATTTGAATAAAAGGGGGTCAAGGGAAGAGTTCAGGGGAAAGCCTGCTTATAGAAGAGTGTTTTAAGGCCCGTTTTAAAGGACTCCACAGAAGGTGCATTCCTGAGGTCGTCAGGTAGAGAGTTCCATAGGCGTGGGGCGGAGGCAAGAAGTGCATTGCCATAGTCAATACGGGAAAAGATGAAGGCGTTTACCAGTTTTTTTAAGTCATCTTTGGAGAGGGATGGCTTCAGTCGGGCTATATTTTTAAGGTTGAAGTAGGAGATCTTGCAGATGTGTTTTATGTGAGGTTGGAATGATAGGGATGAGTCAAGCTTAACTCCAAGGTTGGCAACAACTGGGGAGAAGGAGATGGGCTGACCGTCAAGGGAGAGTGCAGCAGTGCTATCATTGGCGAGTTGGTGGGAGGTACCGATCATGATGGCCTCCGTCTTGCTGCTGTTGAGCTGGAGGAAGTTGTTATTCATCCAGGAGCGGATGTCCTCCAGGCAGGTGTTGAGGGAGGAGACTGTTTTAAAGGGATTTGGATGGGTTTTGATATAGACCTGAGTGTCATCAGCGTAGCAGTGGAAGTTGATTTTGTGTTGTCTGATGATGTAGCCAAGTGGGAGCAGATATATCAAAAACAGGATGGGGCCCAACACTGACCCCTGTGGCACACCACATGTCACCTCAGTGTTGTCAGACCTGGCACCTCCCAGGGAGACATGGTAGTAGCGGTTGGTCAGGTAGGAGGTGAACCACTTCAACATCAAGGATGTTCAAACGGCGATGAATTTCCTCCGATCCAAAATAAATACTCCACACTGCAAAAACTCAAAATCTTACCAAGAACAAAAGTAACTAGAAATAATAATTATTTCTAGTTAAACTGTCTCATTTTTAGTCAAAAAATCTCATTACACATTAAAAACAAGAGTCATTACCAGAAAAATAACTTGTTATTTGACAATTTTCACCTGTTTCAAGTAAATTTTCACTTGAAATAAGTAGAAAAAATCTGCCAGTGGAACAAGATTTATCTTCTCGGGGAGTAGAGGAGTTTTTACCTGCCATTGTTTATGTAATAGTTGCTCAGGGGTTTATGTTCATGTTCTGGGTCTCTGGAAAGCATCTAGAGACAACATCTGTTGTATTAGACGCTATACAAATAAAATTGAATTGAATTCTCATTACAAGCAAAAAAATCTTGTTCCACTGGCAGATTTTTCTACTTATGTTTAGTGAATATTTACTTGAAACAGGTGAAAATTGTCAAATAACAAGTTATTTTTCTGGTAACAACTCTTGTTTTAAGTGTAATGAGATATTTTTGACTAAAAATGAGACATTTTAACTAGAAATAAGACAAATATTCTTGTTAAGATTTTGAGTTTTTGCAGTGCAGCGAATAATCAGGTTTATTTACATCCTGAATTGGGACAATTGGATGTTAACTGACCACAACCAGCATCGCTTTCTGTCTCCCTTGTGGTGAAATGAGATATGAGGCAAGAGTTAAAGAGCAGCTGTGAGATGGGGGGGCAGAGCAGCGATCAGTGATAACTGATCGAAGGGTTTAATGATGGTAACGTGAGCTGCAGCTGCTGCAGAAATGACACACAATCCGCTCAATCTCCTGATATTTGCAGATTAGTCTTTTGGAGTATCGTCACGTTCTGATTTATGGAGTTTTCCAAAACAAAGCTGCATGCATTTGAACTGTGTTTGTGCACAAATTGTGGGGAAAATTTGAACTGAAAGCAATTAAAAAGGTGTCCGGAGGATCTTTTTCTAAAAAAAAAAAAAGGACCACTGCCTATAAAAAGGTTGAATAAATACTGAATTCAATTTAAGGATAAAGCTTTCATAAACCCTGTTGGCTGAAACAAGGTGGGTAAAAATCACATCATCATCATCATCCTTTGTAGTAATAGCAGATAATCCCGAGGTGATACTGATCTGACGCTGATGGATCAGGACAAATGGTTCTGCTATAAAATAAACCTTTAGTTTCATTCACTCAAAACTGCAAACCAAGAATTTATTCATTCATTCAGTTCAGTCCTGTTCTATGATATCTCAGTGATTGTAAATAGCAGAAAATAAAAAAAGAAAGGTCCCGAAGAGAAGGCTGCTCGTCAAACAGTTACTGCTATTTACCTGGACTTCTTAATACATCTGTACAATTAAAAAGACAAACAAATAAATTACACAAACCTGCCAAATACACATCGGTCAATAAAAATCACTTCCAACTGTCAGTCAGTACGTTTACATGCAGCAAAGAAATGGGATTTCTGATGGTATCAGATAAATATCCAGAAGACCCAATCACTTGTCTGAGTTTACCTGCTGTTCAGAGAATCGGATAAACGGCCAGAGCATGGCTGACTCCGTGACGCTATGTGGTGCTGTAACCATGGTAACCATTTCAAGAAAGAGCCACTTCCGGTTGACCTGTGCCAATTCGCCTTCCGTATATTTTTCCACTTTATTTTGATCTGCTCCGGTGTCCTGATGAAGCTTCTGCCATCTCTTTCGTGATTTTTTTAAAGGTGTTTAAACAACTATTTAACACGCGCCGTCTCCTTTCACTTCCGGGTGAATTCCCCAGAAGAAATTTTCCAGTATGCACAGACTGCAATATCCGATGTCTCCGTATACATGGAGTTAACATTCCGACTGTGAACGAATTATCTAGGTGTTGCTATCCGATCATTAAATGTCCGAAGTAGATCGGATTGAGGTTTTTATATGCAGTTTAAAAGTCCGAACGATGTCTTATACGATCAGAAATCCGATTGAACTGCTGCATGTAAACGTACTGACAGAGTTGGATCATGAAACAGACTTTTGCCGTTGCTGGTCGAAAAAAAAGAACCAGAAGCCGCCGTCAGAGTCACTCTTTCGCTGATGTCACATCCTGACTCAGATATCTGACTCCAACCCTCCGACCAATCGGTGGCCTGTAGTGTGATGACATCACAGCCCGACTCAGCCGCTTAGAACCTCTGCAGAGTAGTTACAGAAAAGAAAAGAATCTACTCGGCTTGTTAGACCCCTAGTGGAAAAGAACCAAACCGAGGCGAGTCAAGTCGGGCTGAGTAGGTACTAGTGGAAAAGCGTTCGTTTCTGCACACAGCCGGCACTCTTCAACCGTCCGCTCAGTTTCAGCGGCCGTGATGCCGCTGCCCCCCCGACCACAGGAGGAATTGCAACCTCCACCACAAACGTGGAGAAGATATGCAACATCTTGCCGCAGTGTTCGTAAACCGCTACATACACTGCAAAAACTCAAAAATTTAACAAGGATGTTTGTCTTATTTCTAGTTAAAATGTCTATTTTTAGTCAAAAAAATCTCATTACACTTAAAATAAGACTTATCACTGGAAAAAACAACAATTTTCACCTGTTTCAAGTAGATTTTCACTTAAAATAAGTAGAAAAATCTGCCAGTGGAACAAGATTTTTTTGCTTGTAATGAGAAGATAAATCTTGTTCCACTGGCAGATTTTCCTACTTATTTCAGGTGAAAATTTACTTGAAACAGGTGAAAATTGTCAAACATTATTTTTCTGGTAATGACTCTTGTTTTAAGTGTAATGAGATTTTTTGACTAAAAATGAGAATTTTAACTAGAAATAAGACAAATATTCCTGGTAAGATTTTGAGTTTTTGCAGTGTACGAGCGAACATCGTCACACGCTTTGTTTTGTAAAAGAGTTATTACCAGAAAAATAACTTGTTATTTGACAATTTTCACCTGTTTCAAGTAAATTTTCACTTGAAATCAGTAGAAAAATCTGCCAGTGGGATAAGATTTATCTTCTCATTACAAGCAAAAAAATCTTGTTCCACTGGCAGATTTTTCTACTTATTTTAAGTGAAAATCTACTTGAAACAGGTGAAAATTGTTGTTTTTTCCAGTGATGAGTCTTGTTTTAAGTGTAAGGAGATTTTTTGACTAAAAATTAGACATTTTAACTAGAAATAAGACAAATATTCTTGTTAAGATTTTGAGTTTTTGCTGTGCAGGACCACAGGTTGGGACTAGAAGACCCACTCAGTCGTTAATGTTTAACAAACAACAATGTTCAGTTCCAAGCATTATCCCTATAATGAAGGGAAGGTAGATACATATACTGTACATGTAAATCTGCAAAATTTTAAAAAGAAGAGCCAAAAGCTTTGAGGCAAAAAATGTTATCACACGGTGGCTGCTGGAATTTGCAGCTCAAGGAGCGCGTAATACGTCTGTGACCGCCCTCATCCTCCCTGCAAACATGCCTGCAAGCTGCTGATACAGGAATTCAGGGATATTTTACAAGCTGTGCTGCTGACACGCAGCCTTTTCCACCCAAACATCTCAACACGTGCCGGATCGCCGGGAAAATCGGGCTGGAGTTGGATCTGGTAGCTCCTACAAAAGGGGTGTCAAATGTTTCCAACGCAAAAAAACGAAATGTTAATTTACTGAAAAAGGAAGGCATAAATAATTGCCATGAATCGCAGCATATCCGATAATATATTTCTTCTACAAATCCATCGTTATTCCACAAATAGAGCAGTTTGACATTTTTTTTTTTTTTCTAGAATGCATTTGCCGATTTTATTTCTTTATTTACGGTCGTTTATTTTTATTAACTGACTACTATTATATATTTTTGCAGGAAAAATATCACTGCTAAAAAAGATGATAGAAGATATTTATTCGCAGAATTTCAACAATAGTGACAAAGTAAAACAGTTAAAAAAGAAGTGCTGACTTTTTCGGCACACTGGCGTAAATATCCGCGCCAATTTTTAGAAATAAATACACTTAATTGTACTGGAAAAATCTCTAAATCACAAAGAAACACTCTCGGATGTAATAAGAAAGATTTTTCTTTTAATTAAAATTCCTATAAAAAAGCAAAATATAAAAAAACATACTTGTTTCTGTTTATCTTTGTAAAATGAAATTAAAAGTATCTTACATAATTTAAAAAAAAACGAGAAATTTCAAGAAAAGATCCTGAAGAAATATATTTTACATAATTAAAGTGTAAACAAAGTGCATATTTCCTTTAAAATTAACTAAACTGATATTGGATTAGATAACAATAGAAAAAAAAGAATTGGAAAAAAAATTTTATTTTGAGCGCGCGAGAAAAAAATTGGTCAAATCCGGCCCGCCAAGCAAAATGAGTTTGACACCCCTGTCCTACAAGATCTACCGATGACGGGAAAGCTGCTACACACTTGACCTGGCGTCTTTACGGTGGATTTAATCACACTACTAATAAACAACACTCATAAATGCAGCATTTCCTTCTAAAACCGTGATTCTTTCCCCGTTCAGCCGTTGGGATGTAGATTTCCCAGTGTGCCCGGGATCACTGTCGTGCTGCGTGACCCAGTTTGGATCTCGCCGTGGCTGTCGGACAGATGGCCTCCTCGTCCTCGCCGCCTCTAAACGACTCTGCTTTACAGAGGAGTTTGTGGTCAAGTCAATGACTGCAAGATGCCCAGATCCCCGAGCTGAAGCTGCCGCCGCAGCTTGGCATTAGTTACAGGGACTTTCTGCAGAAATGATGCCTTTGCTTTCAGCCACACATGGCACCGGGAGCAAACACCAACACTTCTGTCCGTAAGACATGATGCTGAAGTTCAATAATCAATAAACAACCATCTCGATTGCTCACTATAAAGATAGTTTCCCTCCAGATTGATGTACACAAGCAATTTCTTCTTTAAAACCATTAATTATGTCTTTACCTCTTGGCATTTTGTCAACACACCTCAATGTTTCATAGAGGTCACATCTGCCAATAATCAATCCCCCAAGGGCTATTAATTAGCAGGAACTGGCAGCAAATGGAAAGAAAATCGACTCAAAACATTTGTGTGCGCGTTTTATCTGATTTGTGCATCTTTTTAGTGATATGATATTAAATACACAAAGCTATAGATACGCAGAAATCGTTTTGAGATTCTTTTCTCCAAGAAGCCTCACAGATTCGTCCATACATGGTGCATTTAAGGACTGGTGGAAAGCTGGGTCATCTGAACTTTCATCTGAGTCCAGCGTTTTTTCCCTCGATACTAATTTAACTCTAAACTTGTAAAGAATTGTGAAAAATTGTGGGCCTGTGTAAGAAAGAATATCTCAGTGTGTGTAGGAGGCTTTTTGAATTTCGTAATAATCGTTTTGTCCGTAACTTCGAGTTTGTTACGCACGCACAAATCTAATAATACATATTTTTATGGTCTTGGTCTCGTCTCGGCCTCTCCAGGTCTCGGACTCGGATCATTGCGATGCCATTGCACACCAAAGTGATAGAAACTGGTGATCAGCAGTTCTTCCTCTTGTTAATGTACAGTTTTGTAAACTATTTGTATTTTGCATTTGATTGAATGTTTTGGTGCATCTGCATGTGTCTGTATTTAATTACAGTTTTGTGTTTATAACGGCCTTGTTTGAATAAATATTGAATGAATGAATAATATTTGCATATCGTTGTGATTGATTAAGCATCAGGTCCGTTTCAGTGATGCTGATATACGGTGCAATCTGATTACTATAATGGTAAATAATGTAATTTCAAGTCGATAATTGTATCTTTAATCTTTAAAATTCAGGTTTCATCTCCAAATTCAGTCCAATTTAAACCAGTAACATTTACTATTAATGACTTTTCTGAGTTGGAATATGGAAACTAGCTGAACCAGGATGGAGCTGATGTTCTACAATCACACAGGATCAGGAAATAACTAGTTTATTTTTGGTCTTGGTCTGGAGCTGAACTAGTCTTGGTCTTGATTCTCTCTGGTCTTGGTCTCGGTTTAGGCGGTCTTGACTACAAGTCTAGTATTGGCCACATTTTTGTCAAATAAAACAGAAAAATGAAGTTACCATATTTTCTGGACTAAAAACCGCTACTTTTTTCATATCTTTTGAACCATGCAGCTTATACAAAGGTGCGTCTTTTCTGTGGATTTTTCTTCCACCGCTCGGGGTGCTCTAACCGGAATTAGAATCAAAACTAAGACAAAATAAATGCAAAGAAGAATACGCTACTTCTTCTTTAGCAGATAGTAGGTAGGTAGAAGCAAAGTTGCAAAGTTGCTGCCGTGTTAAAAGACACTGTTAGGAAAGGATCTATTTAGGTACAAACATGTACATCATTTACAGTTCAAAATCCGTCTGTACATGTAGTAAAATCTAATCTGACAACATAAATATCTGCGGCTAAATATCTTTTTTTTTCTTAAATAGAGCAGATGCAACTTATATGCAGGTGGGGCTTATAGTCCAGAAAATACGGTATATGCTAAAGGTGCATTTGCCAAATAGTAAAAACAACGACGATCATTTATTCTAACATTTAAACTCAAAGACAAAGATGTGAAACATGACGTGTCCTTCACTACGCCGGAGCTCTGAGGACAGCAGGTACAGACGATGGTTCCTCCTCCATAACTGTCGTCTCATCGTATGTCAGTGAGAACATCAGCCCCACCAAGTAGGACGAGGAGCTGGCAGCGACCCAAACGCAGAAGGAACAAAAGTTCCCTGCATTTAAACCGAAGCAGCAGGGCGGCAGATCTCCAGCTAACAGCTGCAGCTCCACTTTATAACGTGTGAAGTCTAAATCTGAACAACTCGACAGGTGCAGCAGGAGGGAACATGACAGACCTGCAACAGTCTGTATTTTAATGCCAAAAACTGACAATAAATAGAGTTTCTTTGCTTAAATATACAGGACTGTCTCAGAAAATTTGAATATTGTGATAAAGTCCTTTATTTTCTGTAATGCAAAAATGTCATACATTCTGGATTCATTACAAATCAACTGAAATATTGCAAGCCTTTTATTATTTTAATATTGCTGATCATGGCTTACAGTTTAAGAAAACTCAAATATCCTATCTCAAAAAATTTGAATATTCTGGGAATCTTAATCTTAAACTGTAAGCCATAATCTACGACGGAGTATTAGGGCCAAAGTAAGACAAAAAAAGAGGAAATTACGTGAATAAAGTCGTAAAATTACGAGAATAAAGTCGTAAAATTACGAGAATAAAGTCATAGCCTAATGTTACGAGAATAAAGTTGTAATACTACGAGAATAAAGTCGTAATATTACAAATTTATTCTCGCAACAATATGACTTTATTCTCGTAATATTACGACTTTATTCTCATAATATTACGACTTTATTCTCATAATATAACAACTTTATTCTCTCAACATTAGGTTTTGACTTTATTCTCGTAATTTTACGACTTTATTCTCGTAATTTCCAAATTTTTTTTGTCTTAGTTTGGCCCTAATACTCCGTCGTAATAATCAGCAATATTAAAATAATAAAAGGCTTGCAATATTTCAGTTGATTTGTAATGATCCAGAATGTATGACATTTTTTTTTTTTATTGCATTACAGAAAATAAAGAACTTATATATCACAATATTCTAATTCTCTGAGACAGTCCTGTATATCCTAACGGCAATGTCACCCTAAGTGCAAACAAACGCCGTCTTCCTCATCTTCCTGCAAAGGCAAACATCTCATATTTGTTTGCACTTACAGATAAAAGCTCCTTTTTATTGCGTGCACACAAAGAGCTCTTTTGAAAATAAATGTTAACATTGAATATTCAGGTATGTGGGTGTGTGTTTTTGTTCTTGTTGATTTCAAACACTACACTGTACTGTATTAAAGTGGGCTGCTTCAGCGTCGTCCCTCTAGATTTACGTGTTTATCTTCATATCAGCTCTGCCTCTGCATACATCCTCTCCACAAAACGCTGCAGAAAATGAAATAGTGGTGACTGCAACGCAAACAAGCGGACAGCAGGACGGAAAAAGACACATATCCAAGGTTGGGCAGCAGCCAGGCATCCTGGGATTGATGACTCCCCGGCAAACAGATGTCCTTCAGTGGCAACAGTGGCAGCGATGCATCACCCAACCCTCGCAGGGGAGGACTGTACGTTTTATATGACAACCAAAATAGAGTTTCAGCTACATAATTAATTCACTCACTCGTGAATTGCACATGTTTGCAAAGGATACGTGTCTATGAACATGAGAGCATGATGTCTAATTCGACTTCCTGCACCTATAAGCAGTACTGGAGTTGAGGGGGGATGAGGGAGGATGGCATCCCCTCCTGAAATAAAAACGGTCAAAATCATCCCCCCTGTAAAACTGCCATCCCCCCTTTCCATCCCTTATGTCATTTCATCAATGAATGTGGTTTTACTGCTATTTCAACATTTAGAGTCATCACCAGAAAAATAACACCAGAAAAATAACTTATATGACACTTTTCACCTGTTTCAAGTAAATTTTCACTTGAAATCAGCACACACTGCAAAAACTCAAAATCTTACCAGGAATATTTGTCTTATTTCTAGTTAAAATGTCTCATTTTTAGTCAAAAAATCTCATTACACTTAAAACAAGAGTCATTACCAGAAAAATTACTTATTTGACAATTTTCACCTGTTTCAAGTAAATTTTCACTTGAAATAAGTAGAAAAATCTGCCAGTGGGACAAGATTTTTTTCTCATTACAAGCAAAAAAATCTTGTTCTACTGGCAGATTTTCTACTTATTTCAAGTGAAAATCTACTTGAAACAGGTGAAAATTGTAGTTTTTTCCAGTGATGAGTCTTGTTTTAAGTGTAATGAGATTTTTTTTACTAAAATGAGACATTTTAACTAGAAATAAGACAAATATTCTTGTTAAGATTTTGAGTTTTTGCAGTGATCCATGTTACTTATCCTGTGAAGGACAGAGTCATATTGATAAGTTCAGAAAAGTGTTTTTTATTGTTGTGTTTTGATGTATTTGATGTAAGCCCAGTGGATATTTAAAGCTTACAGAAGGCTGCATTTAACTGCTGCTATGTCATTCCTGCAGTATTTCTGCAGGTGTTTTGGTCACTGCTATTATTTGTAATATATTATATTATTTGTAATCAGCACAAATTATCTGTCCCCATATGATAAAATCCACCATCCCCCCTGATTTTCTTTTTACAACTCGAGTACTGGCTATAAGAGATTTAAACGTGAGACTTTAAGCTCAGTGGAAGAAAAAAAAGGAGGAAAAACAGGATTTGAGATTGAGTTTGGACGGCAGATCTGTGAAGATGCAACGTCCCGTGGACCTCCCACACGGCCAGAAGCCGACTCGCTGTGTAGGAGTTGGACTAATTGAAATGCATCTCAAAGCGTGGGTCTGCCCTCGCCGACGCGCGGAGCTCAGACCGGGTCCGGTTTACTTTACAAGTGAAGAAAAAAGGCTCCACTTATGTTCAACCGAGCTGTTGTGTGTCGCCGCCTCCCTGTCTGGCGCGTCCGCCGCCGTCCCTCGGGATGATGAATGAGGACTGGACATCTTTAGGTATCACGTCTTCAGCCCTCGCCGCTGCGGCTCGCAGTCAAGTGTGAAAGCGTTGGGGAATGAGAACCGGCACCTTTTAGAACTCTCGAGTTGTTCCCAGTTGGAAAAAGTATGAAATGCCTTCTGTGGGTTGGAAGTGAGACGCTGCCTCTAGTGGAGGAGTCCAAGTATCACAGGGGTTTGTAGTCAAGACTAAGGGCCAATCCCAATACACCCACTACTTTCTACCACTAGCCCTAAAAATGAAGCCACAAACCGTAGGCCCTTGTAATCTTCCCTAGGGATTGGGACACCACTTGCTACGTCACTGCGTGGTTTACGTTCGGGTACGTAAGCGACTGCGTAGTTTCGTTTGCACATACGTCACACCATATCAGGAAGCCCAGAGCTAAAAGCTGTTTTAATTTCATCTGTAGCGCGGCGACGCGCACCGCATGGCGCGCGTCGCCGCGTAACCTACGCCGTATTCTCTGCGTTGGTGTAACGCGGAACCATAAATCAGCCTTTATTCTGGCGAGATCTGAAGATACAACGCAACAACGGGCAAGCGAGTGATTATGTACATTCACTGAGTGAATATTATGAAAGTAAAATATATATTTCTCGCTAGAAATGTAATCAAAACGCATTTTTATGCAGAAACTAACTCAAAATATTGATTTTATTCACTAAAAATTAGAAATGTCCGCCATGTTTTTTTGTTTGATTCAGTCTGCAAATGATGACGTAAAACATTCTGGGAAATTTTTCTGGCCCTCGGTCGGCGAGTCAGTATCTGAAATCCCTCGCTGTGAAGGGCTAGATTCATACACACTAGCCCTCGTTATGTCCACTAGCCCTACACGCAAAGAGGAATTGGGACACCACTACCCTCACGGGAACGCACAAAATTTAGGGGTAGTGCTGAAAAGTAGGATTAGGGGGGAATTGGGACTGGGCCTAAACCGAGACCAAGACCAGAGAGAATCAAGACTGAGACCAAAAACAAACCTAGTAATGTCCTGATCCTGCGTGATTGTAGAACATCATCCTGGTTCAGCTAGTTTCCATATGAGCTTGTTTTCAACTGCAGCTCAATAACACAGAGAAGTGGATGATGATGTTGAACTCACTATAAATGTTTCCATCCATCAGCTGAGATCAGATCTGTGTGGCGACTGCACTACCGCTATTTCTACACTATTGGAGGATTGACTCCAGTGCTTTTAAGGATTGACACGACTACTAACTAGTCCCAAAGTCCTCTAGCAGAATAACCAGCTCCAACACCCCCCTAAACCTCAGAAAAGGAAGGAATAGTAAATGTTACTGATTTAAATTGGACTGAATTTGGAGATGAAACCTGAATTTTAAATATTAACCCTTGTGCTGTCTTCGGGTCAAGGAAGGAGGAAGAGAAGAAGGGAGGAAAGAAGGAAGGAAGGAAGAATGAAAAGAAGGAAAGAAGGAAGGGAGAAAAGAAGGATGGAAGGAAGGAAGGAAGGAAGGAAGGAAGGAAGGAAGGAAGGAAGGAAGGAAGGAAGGAAGGAAGGAAGGAAGGAAGGAAGGAAGGAAGGAAGGAAGGAAGGAAGGAAGGAAGAATGGAAAGAAGGAAGGAAGGAAGGAAGGAAGAATGGAAAGAAGGAAGGAAGGAAGGAAGGAAGGGAGAAAACAAGGAAGGAAGGAAGGAAGGAAGGAAGGAAGGAAGGGAGAAAACAAGGAAAGAAGGAAGGAAGGAAGGAAGGAAAGAAGGAAGGAAGGAAGGAAGGAAGGGAGAAAACAAGGAAAGAAGGAAGGAAGGAAGGAATGGAGAAAAGAAGGAAGGAAGGAAGGAATGGAGAAAAGAGGAAGTGAAGAAGGATAGGAGAATTAGGTCATTTTGACCCAAAGACTACAAGGGTTAAAGACTAAAATTGCATTATTTACCATTAAAGTAATCAGATTACACCGTATATCAGCATCACTGAAATGGACCTGATGCTTAATCAATCACAACGATATGCAAATATTATTCATATATTTATTCAAACAAGGCCATTATAAACACAAAACTGTAATTAAATACAGACACATGCAGATGCACCAAAACATTAGATCAGATGCAAAATACAAATAGTTTACAAAACTGTACATTAACAAGAGGAAGAACTGCTGATCACAAGATTCTATCACCTTGGTGCAACGGACTCTCAATGATCTGAGACAAGACCAAGACCAGAAAAGCTGGTCTTGAGACCAAGACCGGTCTCCAGAACTACAAGTCTACAGTTCATTAGATGGATTGGTGTCGTGTCTTCAGTAATGCATGTTGACATGTGAATGGAAAGGATCCCTTTCACCAATCAAACCAGTTCCTACCATCATATGGACAGACGGGAGGTACAGTAGCAACCGAAGGATCAAGATGGATTTCCTCCACAGATGAGAAGTTCAGTGATACTGGAGAAACTCAGTAAAGTCACTTCTCCTTCACGCCCAGTCACGTCTCTTCGCCAAAGTTAAAATGTTTCTAAGTCGACGTGACCCGGAGAACGCCGTCCGTGCCCTAATTAGCTCACGTTTAGACGACTGCAATGCACTTCCTGTAGGAGTCTCCCAGTCTTCCCTTAATCACCTTCAACGTGTGGAAAATGCCACCGCCCGTCGTTTAACCAACAGCAACAGACGTGTGCACGTCACTCCTGTCCTTAACTCCCTTCATCGGCCTCCCTTCCTTCATAGAGTTGATTTTTTACTTTTGAAGTCTGTTTTTAAACCTCTTAACAGCCTCACACCCTTGTATTTACCCGAGCTTTTAACTGTCCGTAATCCTGTTAGAGCGCTGAGGTCAACTCATCAACAAGTCCTGAGGTCCAAATATAAACACTGGGGTGACCGAGCCTTCCCTGTTGCCTAAATTTAGGCTATTTAAGATGGCTTTTAACACCCAGTAGTGTGATGACACTTTTATCTTATTAGATTTTATTTTTTAGTTTTATTTAAAATTAGTTGTATTTTATTGTTTTTGATTGTTCTTATTTATCTTCCTTTTTATCACTTGTAAAGCACTTTGGCACACCGAAAGGTTGTTGTAAAGTGCTATATGAATTAAAGCTGCAAGCAGCGATGAATGGGCCCTCGCGCATGCAAGGACTCCAAACCGAGTCCGATGACACCACCCACGACTCTTTATGTCAAACCATTCAAAAGTTATGGCAGAAAGTAGGAACTATCAAATATGGACCAATCAGATGAAAGGGGGGCGTGGTTTTTGGCGTCTATCGTCGCCACGGTAACGCTTTTGACTGTGAAAAGTAATGCCCATCGTGGCAGGATCGAAACGCACATTTTGATGTATAACATACCTGGGTGCACGTTACGGTTCGGGCGAAGAAACGGCCGAAGAAATGGCATAAATTGCGCCGAAATTACACGATTAATTCAAAATGGCCGACTTCCTGTTCGGTTTCGGGCATGGCGCCAAGAGACTTTTCTTTTTTTCTGCACACAGGTTTGAGACATTTTTGCTCATACTTGCGGCACTTTTTTTGTGTGCTATATGGATGTTTTATTCCAATGATTATTTGTTGTGATGAGTGTAACCTCCCATACCACCTTAAAATGTTGCTATATGGTTCACTTGTGTTTTCGCTATGATGAGGGATTATTTTCACCTGTGCTCATTACCACACCTGTGGCTATTTATACGGGTTCCTTTCTCTGTATTGTTATTTCCCCGATGAAGGCCAGATAGGCCGAAACATGTTGGCAGCCATATTTGAATAAAGACTTTTTTATCTTTTTAATCTACCTCGTCTCGAGTGCCTGGATCTCTTGTTTCTATTTTTCCACATTGTCTCCCGGGTCCGATCCAAGAGCACCCGGTCACACCCTAACGAGCACCCGGTCGACTCTTTTTCTATAGACTTTTCGTTAAGTTGGGACATGATACAGGTGTGTACCGATTTTCGTGCATGTACGTCAAACCGTATTGTGGGGCTTGAGGCACAAAGTTTTCTAGGGGGCGCTGTTGAGCCCTTAGGCCACGCCCATTAATGCAAACCATTAAATATCAAATTTCTCGCCAGGCCTGGCTTGCGTGCAAAATTTGGTGACTTTTGGGGCACGTTTAGGGGGAAAAAAGACCCTAATTTCGTCGGAAGAAAAACGATGAAAATAAAAATTCCTATAGATACAATAGGACCTTCGCACTGTCAGTGCCCGGGCCCTAATAAAGTACATTACATTACATGGAGAGGAGCCCGCTGAGCTGGTCCTGGGATCCGGTTATGATGCCGGGTCGCTGCCCAGGGAGGTTTCTGGGCAGATTTAACCAGGACGAGGACCTGGGACTGTCTGGGGGGGGGGGATCCCTCCTGGCCTGGGAATACTTCAATATACCAGCAGAAGAGATGGAGAAAGTGGCCAGGGAGGAGGAAGAGGAGGAGGAGGAGACCAGTTAAAGTCCAAAAAGGTGGGTCGACATGGTACTTCTACACAGAAGGATCCTTTTATAAAACCATAGCAAAGCTGCATCTCAATATCTGAATGTTAAAGCAAACATCTTCCCTTAGAAAGGAGGAAAAAAGGAAAACATGGAAGCGAGGCCAAGTGTCCAAAAATGACATCTGAACAAAAACCGAGGACTTACAGAGCGATAGAGTTTGTTCTTCACCTCGTGGCCTCGTGCATTCAGGCCAAACATCTCCACTTCCGTCCCCTCTACAACCAACAGGTAGCAATAACATCTGATACCAACTTTCTCTCACTAAGCTCTGGACAAATGTCCCATGGTGCGCTGCACTTGATTGACAGCGCAGCGACTCACTCTTCCAAGGTTGCGCAAGCTGCAATGAATGAAACTTCTTATTTCATTTGACATATTCTTGGAGTAAACTCCCCCCTTCAAAAAAAAAGTAAATGTATGATAGAAATTATCCAAAAAATAAAGCCTATTTACTCTGTTTACAATCTCGAAAGTAGTTCACTTAGTCTCACAGTGACTAGATGAAAAGCAATTTTTCTTTTTTCGTATGCAATGTTCAGTCTTTTCCTCCATCACACACATGGGATTAATCTAATTTCATTCATCCAATTTATTTTCTCTCAAACACAGAGCATAAACACCTTTTATTGGGTCTCGGGAGTTCACGGAGGGCTCTTTATAAAAGTATGGTTTAGATTAGAGAGCGGTGTGTGAATGTGAGTGGGAGCGACAGAACTGGTACACGAAGGGGACCGGGGCCGACGCCGTCGCGGGGTGCACTTCCTCTCCACAGGCTCTCCGCTTCCTGTTGTGTTGCCATGGCGTCACACACAAAAGAGGACAAGCTCGTCTTCTCCAGGAAGCCATAAATAATTGATTGGCAAGTAGCTTAATCAGCCCTGAGGCTGCTTGGCAATTCCACAGCTGGCTATAAATAACTCATTACACTAATTATGGTATGCGAGCGCACACAGCTAGCCTGCAAGCATGAACACAGTCGACCGTAACTGCTGCGGGTTCAAACACGGTGTCCGTATGGCAACGTTCAAGTCATAAACCATCGCTGCTCTCTAGTAAAGATGATGGAAAAAGAAAATAAGTGGGATTGCTTTCACTTGGAGCCGGGAACCTTTTTCAAGCGTCTCGTCTTGCTCGGGGCCCCCGGATGAGGGAATCCTGGCAGATTACGTTTTACTAAAGATAAACTGCTCTGATCCCCTCGCGCTTGACAAGGACAGTGAATGTGATTCTCCGTGACACGGACCTATCAGAACACTCAGACCGTGACAGGCGTCTCCCGCCGCGACGCTGACACGTCTCCGGACGACTCTTATTTTGACGGGGCCCGTCGTCCTGGACGGCCAGCGGGGACAAGACTAGTGTTGGTTTTGTCAGCCTGTTTCAGTTTTAGTTTTAGTCTAGTCTTATTAGTTTTAGTCACGTTCATTCTCCTTTTAGTCGTGTCAAGTTTCAGTCGACTAAAAGTCTGAGCAGTTTAGTCTAGTTTTAGTCAAAGAAAACTGATGACGTTTTAGTCTCCATCTTGGATGGATGGATGGATGGATGGATGATGGTTGGATGGATGGATGGATGGATGGATGGATGGATGGATGGATGGATGGATGGATGGATGATGGTTGGATGGATGGATGGAAGGAAGGATGGATGGTGATTGATGGATGGATGGATGGATGGATGGATGGAAGGATGGATGGTGATTGATGGATGGATGGATGGATGGATGGATGGTGATGGATGGAGGGATGGATGGATGGATGGATGGATGGTGATGGATGGAGGGATGGATGGATGGATGGTGATTGATGGATGGAAGGATGGATGGAAGGATGGATGGATGATGGTTGGATGGATGGATGCATGGTTGGATGGATGGATGCATGGTGATTGATGGATGGATGGATGGATGGTGATTGATGGATGGAAGGATGGATGGAAGGATGGATGGATGATGGTTGGATGGATGGATGCATGGTTGGATGGATGGATGCATGGTGATGGAAGGTTGAATGGATGGATGGATGGATGGATGGATGGTGATGGATGGATGGTGATGGATGGATGGATGGATGGATGGATGGATGGTGATGGAAGGATGAATGGATGGATGGATGGATGGTGATGGAAGGATGAATGGATGGATGGATGGATGGTGATGGATGGATGAATGGATGGTGATGGATGGATGGATGGATGGATGGATGGATGGATGGATGGATGGATGGATGGATGGATGGATGATACATGGTTGGATGGATGATGATGGATGGATGGAATGATGGATGGATGGATGGATGGATGGGTGGATGGTTGGATGGGTGGATGGATGGAAGGATGATGGATTGATGGATGGATGGATGGATGGTTGGATAGATGGATGGATGGATGGTGATTGATGGATGGATGGATGGATGGAAGGATGGATGGTGATTGATGGATGGATGGATGGATGGAAGGATGGATGGTGATTGATGGATGGATGGATGAATGGATGGATGGATGGATGGTGATGGAAGGATGGATGGATGGAAGGATGGATGGTGATTGATGGATGGATGGTGATAAATGGATGGATGGATGGTGATGGAAGGATGGATGGATGGATGGATGGATGTAGTGTTGTTTCTGTCAGCCTGTTTCAATTTTAGCAGCAGTAGAACTAAACCAGAGGAAACTACTGAAAACATGGACTTTGGTAGAACATTTCGTCTCATTTTATTTTGTAATCTACATTTTAGTCTCGTTTTTATTCCTCTACGATATTGCATTACAAATTTAATCATCGTTATCGTCACATGACCAGCATTTTTGTTGCTTCTCGTCTCGTTTTCCTCAGGTGATAAAGGTTCGCTGACGATATTTAGTCATCTTCGTTGACGAAAGCAACTTTAGACGAGACCGTTGTGATGGCAGAAGCAAGAATGAAAAGCACTTAAGAGACTTGGGAGAGGCCTCTCCCCCTGCGGCCGGGGCAATAATGACCGTACTGTCTCCGTGTATAGCTTTACAGTGTCCATCTATTTCAATCGCATCCAGACTTTCTTTGGGGATAATGACAGGAAGTGTCGATAATGCACAGGAAAAAGAGTCGGACTCATTTCGGAAAATGCTGCCAGCTTGTTTGCTCCCCACTGTTGGTTTGAGGAGATATGGAGCACGAAACGTGCTGACGACAGTCCTGATGGATGGGCAAGGCCGGTAAACAATCAAATCATCAAGAAGCACGCACACTTTTGGTACAGATGGTTCCTCAGGGGCAAAGTTGTCCTGGTTGCGTGGAGTGAAGAGCCTCCATTATAATTTGCCCCGACTACTGCAGGGTTCTTACACAGCAGAATAATGAATTTTCCTCCTCGCCACTGCTCCTCCACTCACACGGCTGCAAAAATGGCACGATTTTCAGGATCTTGAGGCAGAATCCTTTGACTCCGAAGTGAGCCACGTGGTTTGATTGTCTCACGGATGAAACTGGAGAAAGAAACTGTGGCATGAGACGCAAATGAACTCTCTCGGTGACTTAACTTGCCGCACTGATGCTTCTCTCCGGGGATGTTGGAGAGTCTGCTCTGAGTAGACGTATTGTACCGCTGAGAGAAGCCAGTTGAGGAGACATCCCTAGGGGGAATCTTACGGGACATGTCCAGCCAAGAAAAGGACCCGAGGCAGATCCCAGGATAAGCTGGTGAGATTAGATCACACAGCTGGCCTTGCACCGCCCCGGCGTCCTCCCGGAGGGGCTGGGAGGGATGGACGGCCTGGAAGAGGCGGTTCTGGGGGTCTGCCGCCTCAAGCTGGTGCCCAATTTAAAATTTAAGAACCGTAGGAATCTCCGGACTTCTCACTCTTTAGACTCCGAAGGATTTCCAAACAAGTTGAGATGTAATCTCTGCACCGAGTCCTGGGACTGTGTCCGTCCCGTCCTGATACACCAGGTCGACTCACAGGTCTGTGATAGGGATGTTTGATACCACTGATTTCCTTTCTGATCCGATAGAGTAAAATTCAAGCTGGTATCAGTGATACCGATTCTACACCGACACATTGTGCAAATAAACCTAATATGCCTGGTAAATCTAAAAAAAATAGGTGTATTTTCAGATACGTGGCCCAAAAGTCACCAAATTTTGCACGCAAGCCAGGCCTGGCAAAATTTTTTATATTTAATGGTTTGCATTAATGGGCGTGGCCTAACGGCTCAACAGCGCCCCCTAGAAAACTTCGTGCCTCAAGCCCCACAATACGGTTTGACGTACATGCACGAAAATCGGTACACACCTGTATCATGTCGCACCTTAAAGAAAAGTCTCTTGGCGCCATGGCCGAAACCAAACAGGAAGTCGGCCATTTTGAGTTAATTGTGTAATTTTGGTGCAATTTATGCCATTTCTTCGGCCGCTTCTTCGCCCGAACCATAACGTGCACCCAGGTGTTTTATACATCAAAATGTGCGTCTCGATCCTGTGATAAAGGGAATTAATTTTCTCAGTCAAAAGCGTTACCGTGGCGACGCTAGATGCCAAAAAAGCGTGCTCCCCTTCATCTGATTGGTCCATATTTGATAGTTCCTACTTTCTGCCATAACTTTTGAATGGTTTGACATAAAGAGTCGTGGGTGGTGTCATCGGACTCGGGATTGAGTACTTGACCATCATTGGCATGAATTAGCCCCACCCCTTCTTCTGATTGGTCGATATGTGATATTTCCTATTTTCTGCAATAACTTTTTATAGTATTATTGACCTAGGAATGTGGGGGGAAGTTCCTACCAGCAGCGTCTCATTTAGACAAAATTTGAATAGTTTAGTTACTTTCAACCGTATTCCTGATAATTATATACATTACCACAACTGAATGACTAAAGTATCAAAAGTATCAATATTTTAGTTTGAAAATCAATTTTAGAGCATACAGATCTGGTAAGTATCGATATTAGTATTGATCCGCACATCACTAGTTTGTGATGTTAGTTTGAGGACAAAGTCGGCAGCAACATTCCTCATCAGTTGCATTTAGAGCTCTGAACTTTTAAGCACAATGCCAGTTCTTCATGATATTCAAAACAGATCTTTTTAAGCCATAATTCTTTTGTATTTGTTTTTCTTCTCTCCCACACATTAGGTGCCGTAAAACACCAAATAAAGGCCCGGGCGTTTATTTGCTTAAATCACTCAAATCAACAGGCCTCATCCTTATTTGGGACCTGCGTTTATTAGTTGTTTGTGTCCATTCAACCCAAATCTTATTGTGAAGTATCCAAGCTAAGAGAAAAGAGAGAGGCATAAAAAAAGGAGGGAAAAGAGGTGAGTTGGAGCTAGAGGCTACGAGCTCACCTCTTTTCCCCTCCTTTTGTTTTCCTTCCTCTCTGATACACAAGCCGCTCAACTTCATAACACGCCATCAGGGATGTCCCTCTAAAATTAAGTAAATAGTCACACACTTTTCAATTCCTTTAAGGTTATTTGTTTAGGTTTAGGTCGGCTATATTTGAATACGGTAGGATATTTTTTTGGCCACCAGAAAAACAACGTTTGACCTTTATTGGCCTTTATTTGGGAAGGAGCGTTTAATATTAAAAATAATTTGCTTCACCCGGTGGATAATTGGGACTCTATGGGCCATTATGTGTTTCATTTTTTTGTTGTTTTACACACCAGATGTATTTTTCTTTCTTTCACAGCTCTGTCTTACTCCACTACAGCAAACATTAGTCATGGTTTCTTCACATGCACCTCGGGACGTCTCCATCCCTCCGATTACCAGTGAACAACTGGACCGATTAGACGTTTTTTGTTCGTAAAGATGGATGATTGAGAAAAGTGACTGATATACTAAAAGCTTAAAAAGGTTTATAATCCCACCGACACACCAGAAAAGCTGTAAAGATGATTATAAAAATCACAGAGCTAATCAATCCAACATCACACCAGCCAGTCGGATCATTACTCTTACTGATGATCTTAAATGTGAACTGTCATTTTACGGTATTGTGTAGATGTCAAGAGTAACCGTGGGTGTGCTACCCTCAGGCTTTCTGTGCAACCGCACACACGCCTCCCGCTCCCTTGTTACCTCACAGCGTTTTCAGTTATTTTTAATGCACCGACCTCAGATCTGTGTAGACGATGCTGCTCTCCTCGTCCGCTCCTCCAGCTCCAGCCAACAACACGGTTAGAGTCCCGACACGCCAAGCCGAGCAGCCGTCCTCAAAAAGGAAATGTTAATGTTACGCTGCAAAACCCAACCGTCCATCCTGCAATCTCAGGAATGTCCTGGTCGGCACGTGCAGACGGCAGCTGTCGTCCCGTTTCCCGGCCGCGTCCCGCTCCAGATTTACTGCCCTCCTGGACCAGTTATGGTCATTTCTCTTTTGTTTGCGTTCCCGTACCATCTGCTTGCAGGGCCCTGAGCTCTGGCTGCGTTTGTACAGAAAGGTGTCATCAGGTGAAGCCTCTTGTGAAGCACAACCCTGACCTGGGACCATGTGAAGAGCAATGACAATTAAAGCTGCAAGCAGCGATGAACGGGCCCTCGCACCATTGTGCACGTTCAGGCTGCAGTGGAAGCTTGTATGACTTGATGTAGATTCTTCAGGCCTGGACATTTAGTGAATGACACCACCCACGACTCTCTATGTCAAACCATTCAAAAGTTATGGCAGAAAGTAGGAACTATCAGATATCGACCAATCAGATGAAGGGGCGGGGCTAATTTGCACCAATTAAGGTGAAGGAGTCAAAACCGAGTCCGATGACACCACCCACGAGTCTTTATGTCAAACCCTTCAAAAGTTATAGCAGAAAGTAGGGACTATCAAAAATGGACCAGATGAACGGGGGGCGCGCTTTTTGGCATCTATCGTCGCCACGGTAACGCTTTTGACTGAGAAAAGTAATGCGTGTTGTCACAGGATGCAGACGCACATTTTGATGTATAACACACCTGGGTGCACGTTACGGTTCGGGCAAAGAAGCGGCCGAAGAAATAGCATAAATTGCGCCAAAATTACACAATTAATTCAAAATGGCCGACTTCCTGTTCGGTTTCGGCCATGGCGCCAAAAGACTATTCTTTAAGTTGCGACATGATACAGGTGTGTACCGATTTTCGTGCATGTACGTCAAACTGTATTGTGGGGCTTGAGGCACAAAGTTTTCTAGGGGGCGCTGTTGAGCCATTAGGCCACGCCCATTAATGCAAACCATTAAATATCACATTTTTCACCAGGCCTGGCTTGCGTGCAAAATTTGGTGACTTTTGGGGCATGTTTAGGGGGGCAAAAAGGCCCGGTACATGTACGTACATGCACGAAAACCACTACACACCTGTATCATGTCGCAACTTAAAGAAAAGTCTCCTGGCGCCATGGCCGAAACCGAACAGGAAGTCGGCCATTTTGAATTAATCGTGTAATTTTGGCGCAATTTATGCCATTCCTTCGGCCGCTTCTTCGCCTGAACCGTAGCGTGCACCCAGGTGTGTTATACATCAAAATGTGCGTCTCCATCCTGCGACGACGCACATTACTTTTCTCAGTCAAAAGCGTTACCGTGGCAACGCTAGACGCCAAAAAGCGCGGCCCCCCCATTCATCTGATTGGTCCATATTTGATAGTTCCTACTTTCTGCCATAACTTTTGAATGGTTTGACATAAAGACTCGTGGGTGGTGTCATCTGACTCGGTTTTGAGTCCTTGAACAAAATTGGTGCAAATTAGCGCCGTCTCTTCTTCTGATTGGTTGATATTTGATAGTCCCTATTCTCTGCTATAACTTTTGATTGGGTTGTGATAAAGACAAGTGGGTGGTGTCATCGGACTCGGTATTGAGTACTTAACCTTCATTGGCCTGAATTAGCCCCATCCCTTCATCTGATCGGTCGATATCTGATAGTTCATACTTTCTGCCATAACTTTTGAATGGTTTGACATAGAGAGTCGTGGGTGGTGCAAGTCATACAAGCTTCCACTGCAACCTGAACGTGCACAAGGGTGCGAGGGCCCATTCATCGCTGCTTGCAGCTTTAATTATTATTATTAACCATAACTCAACAAGTGAAGGGCTGGAAATCCTTCAGGATAAACTTTCTCAAACAAAAAGGTTCACAGGCCTCAATTCTGCCCCCGCTGTCAAATCTGAAGCAGATAATCAACATTTCTTTAAAAGCAGTGTCGAGTCGTCAGTGCTTTTTAGGTGGAAAACATTCTTGCAAATAAGTTGTGGCAGTCGCTTGTTTACGCTGGCAAATCTTATCAGGACCAGAGCCAAGATGTTGCTCTGCAGAAGTAGCAGAAGCTCGGAATTAAGAAATAAATGAAATAAATCAAAAACTGTGTCTGTAACTGTCTCATGATGTTAGTTCCTTGACACGCAACATTTCAGATTCACCGTGGTTGTTAACTCGCATTTGGGAGCTTGAGCGTGACCGCCGCGCCGGCCGTAAAACACACTTAAGCGCGACGTTATTCGTCATTAGCAGATCACCTCAGTGGACTTACTGTGCAAATATACTAATCACTGCTTCATGCCAACCAGCTGAAAATCAGAACTAGTTCTTAATTGACCTATTTTGACCATCTAGATGTCTAATTGTCCTAAAAAGGCTCCTTAGATACAGAAAAGCTGATATATTATTACCTTATTATTGATTTAAAAACTCGGCAGCACTTGTAACAACAGATAAACTAACATAAATATAGGAAAAGACTAAATAAAATACAATAAAGTGAAGTGGCGAGGGCACCTTGGTGCCAGGACGCACCGGCCACAGGAATGCAAGATTCCCAGCAGCCTTTGGGGCGAGGCCTTCAAGAGGCAACGCAGATGCAGATGGTGGAAAGTCTGAGAACAAACATGTATTCACTAAATATCTCAGCTTCTGATCAGTCACAGTTCACTTTTATTAAAGGGGGGGGGGTGGTTAAATGTAATGTTTATGTTTTCATTATAACCCTTTAACCTGGAGGGTTCCGTTCCACCTTAACAGGCTTAAGCTGAAGAAGAAGACGAACCTGCAGACGGCCGGATGTGACCGCGACCAGAGGTGTCAAGTAACGAAGTACAAATACTTCGTTACCTTACTTAAGTATAAATTTTATCTATACTTCACTGGAGTAATTATTTTTCAGACAACTTTTTACTTTTACTCCTTACATTTTCACGCAATTATCTGTACTTTTTAATCTTTACTCTCTTACTAATTTGGTTGTGGTGGTGGCACAGATGTTCTTGTCCAGTTTTGTTGTTACATCCGTTGCCCTCAGATTCCTGCAACTAAACTTGGATGTACATTCCAATAAAGGTTAGCCCAGGGGTCGGCAACCCAAAATGTTGAAAGAGCCATATTGGACCAAAAACACAAAAAACAAATATGTCTGGAGCCGCAAAAAATGGAAAGTCTTGTATAAGCCTTAGAATGAAGGCAACACATGCTGCATGTTTCTATATTAGTTAGAACTGTGGGGAGATTTTTTTTTTCATTATGCACTCTTGGAAAAAAGTCGAAATGTCGAGAAAAAAGTCGAAATTTTGAGAAAAAAGTTGAAATGTCAAGATTAATGTTGAAGTACAATTTTGAGAAAAAAGTCAAAATACCAAGAAAAAAGTAAAAATTTAGAGAAAAAAGTTGAAATGTCGAGATTAAAAAGGAAAGGAAAAAGGAATAAAAAAAAAGGAAAAAAAGAAGAAAAAAGAGAAAAAAAGGAAAAAAAGAAAAGAAAAAAAAGAAGAAAAAATGGAGAAAAAAAAAGGTCAAACATTTTTAAAAATCTCCAGGAGCCACTAGGGTGGCGCTAAAGAGCCGCATTGCGGCTCTAGAGCCGCGGGTTGCCGATCCCTGGGTTAGGATAAATGATAACATGCCTCTGAAGTTTGACTTTTTGCACCATTACAATACTTATAGGAACTAGTCATCATATCTCCTGCTCTCTGAAACACATGTTAATGCTCAATAGTACACATATATGGTTCTTTAATATATTTGCATTATACTAAGATGCATTCATTTTCAATGGCTTTTGTCCTTAATGGCTTTTTCCCCCCTTACATTACTTTTACTTTTATACTTTAAGTAGTTTTGAAACCAGTACTTTTATACTTTTACTTGAGTAAAAAACTTGAGTTGATACTAGGAATGGGTGATATTTTACCGTTCACGATAAACCGTCAAAAAAATTCCCCACGGTAAGAATTTGTCATCTCGCAGTAAAAATGATAAATTCACGTTGGTGACGTTTTTGTGTAAAGATGATTTATGGAAGGAAGGAAGGAGGGAAGGAAGGATATGAGCCAGAAAGAAAGAAAGAAAGAAAGAAAGAAAGAAAGAAAGAAAGAAAGAAAGAAAGAAAGAAAGAAAGAAAGAAAGAAAGAAAGAAAGAAAGAAAGAAAGAAAGAAGGAAATGAGCCTGAAAGAAAGAAAGAAAGAGAGAAAAAAAGAAAGAAAAAAAGAAAGAAAGAAAGAAAGAAGGAAATGAGCCTGAAAGAAAGAAAGAAAGAAAGAAAGAAAGAAAGAAAGAAAGAAAGAAAGAAAGAGAGAAAGAAAGAAAGAAGGAAATGAGCCTGAAAGAAAGAAAGAAAGCAAGAAAGAAAGAAAGAAAGAAAGAGAGAAAAAAGAAAGAAAGAAAGAAAGCAAGAAAGAAAGAAAGAAAGAAAGAAAGAGAGAAAAAAGAAAGAAAGCAAGAAAGAAAAAGAAAGAAAGAGAGAAAAAAAGAAAGCAAGAAAGAAAGAAAGAAAGAAAAAAGAAAGAAAGAGAGAAAAAAAGAAAGCAAGAAAGAAAGAAAGAAAGAAAGAAAGAAAGAAAGAAAGAAAGAAAGAAAGAAAGAAAGAAAGAAAGAAAGAAAGAAAGAAAGAAAGAAAGAAAGAAAGAAAGAAAGAGAGAAAGAAAGAACGTTTTTTTAGTTATTTTAGAGAGTGATTTGGCGGCTCCAAAGACTTAAAGTTAAAAAGGTGGAGTTGAATTGGTATTTATTTATCGTCATTTTTATCGTTATCGGAATAAATGCCAGAAATTATCGTGATACATTTTTTAGTCCATATCGCCCATCCCTAGTTGATACTTCAACTTCTACAGGAGTATTTTTAAACTCTAGTATCTATACTTCTACCTGAGTAATGAATGTGAATACTGAAGACACCTCTGGCCGCGACGCCCCTCCTTCAATCTCCAAACTCCTCCCCCGGGTCTTTTCTTGGCCGTTGATGATATTAATGACCCTCCATTAAACGGGATGCGATGGAAGAAATGAATCACACGATGCAACACGAGATAAACCAACGCCGTGCTTTAATAACGGGGGAAAGAAAAGGGCTGAATAAGTGGTGCATACAGTACAAATAATTATGTAATCATGCCCGGCGACCTTACTGCATGACATGCAGGCTGAACATGCACTGATGCCAGCTGTTTCTGGGGGGGCGGGGGAATAAAACCCCTCTGGGGATACAGTATTTGCATCTTTACTCTCATCTCCCAAGGTGGGATGCCTGAGACCTCTCAGACCGTAAAAGTAATTTTGTCGAGCAGAGAGAGAGAGAGAAAAAACAAAAAAAAACAACCTCTTAAGCCATTTGATGTTTATCAAAGAGCTTGAGGTTAAAGGGGGCTAAAATAAGAAGGGAGGGCCGAGGTGGGTAGAATTATTTCCTTTTCCTGGGGGTTACAACAGCACCAAATATGGTAGCGCAGCTAGAAATAGGCATTTTCCAGCTTCTTTGGGAGAACGCGCGCGGGTAGCGCCGCATTAGAAACGGCGTATTTCCAGTCAGGAGTTATTTCAGCCCCGTTGCAAATTGCTGCCAGAGACCAGGGATCCAAATTGTGGATCTCAACGTGGGGCTAACCACGACTCCATCTGGCATTACTGCATTACTTTCCAGTTCCAGGGTGCAGGGCAGCGAACGCGAGGGAGACGTGACCTCCGATACGCGGCCGTATCTCCAGATAAGAGAGATGCAAACCCTCCTGACCTCTCTGCATAGTAGCATTTGTTTTCCTTCAGGGCTCAAGACGCACTATATGGGCATTTGTGAGTGTGTGTGTGAGTGTGTGAGTGTGTGTGACGTAACATAAGCTCTTACTATGCCCAGATTCAGCACAGCTGGGCTTCTCAGTATTCCAGATTACAATACGTCACTGCTTTTGCTCTCAGCCCTCCCTCCCGCCCGGCACACGCTCCAGTACACTCATCTACTTTCAATACATGCATGCTAACACAAACCAACTCCGATGATGTCACCCATTTTGCTTTTTTGCCCCTTTCTCTCTTTTTCTCTCTCTCTCTCCATCTGCCTCCATATCTCTGCCTCGTTATCACGCATGTCTGCTCTCAATCCTGTCAGGCTCTGCATATTTATTCAATCTCCTCTCATCTCTCTTTATTTCATCTCGCGTCCCTTTTTTTTTAAATATTTTTTTATTTTATTTCCCTGCCTCTCTTCTCCCCAGAACCCGCACAGCTTGCATCAAGGTCTGCCCAGGAGCAGAAAACCACTGGCCAGATGTGAGTTATTTGTACCCAAAAAAACATCCTGGGAAGGAAAACTCCTTGAAAACCGACCTAACTTTATTTTTTTGGGGGGAAAAAAGAACGACAAGCTTCTTCATGATTTAGCAAGTAAACCTGGGATGATTGAAACCCCTCGATGTTTCAGTTTGAGACCTGATGGTGAACATGTAGGGAACCGTAGAAACGGGCCACAGGTCAAGCATCATGTCCATGCAGTGATTTGTTATTGTTTTTTTATTTTATTTTATATGGTTGAAAACTGAGACTACCAGCTGCCAAATATATGATTCTGCTGCACAATTTAGCTTTTCCAGTTTCAGCATCTCCTGAAGTATCCACCGGCTGTTTCAGGATTCTATCCTGGTCTGGTCTGGTCTAGTCTATCCTAGTCTGGTCTAACCTAGTCTATCCTGGTCTAACCTAGTCTATCTATCTTGCTTCTAAATTCAGATAAAACAGAGGTTATCATTCTTGGTCCAGAGCATCTTAGGAAGGGATTAGATGGTGTTGTGATGGCTGCCAGTGCAACTGTGAGAAACCTTGGTGTTGTTTTTGATCAGGATTTGTCGTTTAAACCATATGTTAATCAGGTTTGTAAAATAGCATTTTTCCATCTTCGTAATATTGCAAAAATTAGGAAAATCCTCTCGCAGAGGGATGCAGAAAAACTAGTTCATGCGTTTGTATCTTCTAGACTGGATTACTGTAATGTGTTGTTAGCAGGATGTCCAAGTAATTTGCTGAATAGGCTCCAGCTGATCCAGAATGCAGCCGCACGAGTACTGACAGGAATCAGCAGGAGAGACCACGTCTCTCCAGTGTTAGCTAGCCATTGGCTATCTGTAAAATTCAGAATCCAATTTAAAATCTTATTACTTGCGTATAAAGCCCAAAACGGCTCAGCTCCGCAGTATTTACAAGACCTGATAGTGCCTTATGTTCCTGGCAGAGCTCTCCGCTCTCAGAGTGCAGGTTTACTCGTAGTTCCTAGAGTATCTAAATGTAGATTTGGAGGGCGGGCGTTCTGCTATCAGGCAGCATTACTATGGAACCAACTTCCAATCTGGGTTAAGGAGGCTGACACCACCTCCACCTTTAAAACTAAACTTAAAACCTTTCTGTTTAGTAAAGCCTATAGATAGTGTTTAGTTAAACCTCTAGCTGGTGTTGGTAAATCTCTAGGTAGGGTAAACTCTAGTGTGTTAGAGTGAGTAGTCATAGTTGCAGCTATAGAACGACTATAATAGTTAGTCTCAAATATAGCTTTGCAGTAGATATGCTGCTATAGGCCTGTGCTGCAGGGGGGCACCGGCATGATCCACTGGGCGGTGCCTCTCACCCTTCTTCTCCTCTCCTTTTCCCTTTCTTTCTTCTCCATTTCCATTTTTATTTATTATAAATATCTCATAACTATCGTTTTTGTCCATCGTTCCTGTAGTTTCTTGTGCCGGCCCCCCTTTTTTCTCTTTTGTGCATGTTTGCAGGCCGGAGCCTCGGGAGCTGCGTTCTGGCCTGCGGTCCCGCCCCCCCCCCCCATCCCCGGTCATCCCGTTGCTGCTTCCACCTGCCTACGTGGATGTCTGCTGTGTGCTGCTCTACCCACCTCTGATCCTGGTCTGGTCTAGTCTAGTCTATCCTGGCCTGGCGGTTTAAAGACTCCTCACTAGAAAGATCTCAACTGATTTCGCTGCAACACAAAAACAAAAATGTCGTCAATAAGAGCAGCTTTACTGGGGATTATGTTTTATTGTGCAGGATATGTGAGCGGAGCAAGACGGAGAGGAGCAAAGACGCCTCAAAGCTGAATTTAATTGCAAAATGTCATGTCCCAAGAGCACGCAAAACCACCAAAAGGTGCTTTTTTTTGTCAGGTCTAATTACATTTTCCTTTCCATTCAAATACCTCAGGGGCAGATTAACTCCTGCTTCTGGTCTCGGACTGATAAAAGTTTATTGTAGGTATTTACCTGGACAGGGGATTATTTCAATAAATCACTGCAGACTGATTTAAAACTCACAAATTGCTGCTGATTGCACCAAAAAACAGAACAAAAACCGAAACCCACGCAGCTTGAGGAGGAGCAGGAGCAGGTGCCAGGGAAGAGAGCGATTCTCCAATTATAATAATTCGCTGGAATGACAGAATTAGATGCTATCAGAGGATGTGGGTCGCCAAGCAAACGCTACTCCTAATTGGCTGGAAGAGTTTAAGACTGGAGTCTTCCACCTTTGTATGTCATCGTTTCCTCTTTGGAGGAGATTAGGACGAAGGCCTTCAGACTGCTGATAGCATCATCACTACCGAACGTGCATGTGTTTGTTTAAACTGGCGTCCTCGTCTTCTTCGGCAGCCGATGGGGTTTATTTCGCTGTTAAAGACTTTCTCCAAAGTTTTTATTTTGCATCTTCCAACAAGCTGCTTGCCGTGAGAGGGAATGGGAAGATTTGCAGGGCTGAGCTCTAGTGATGTGCGGATCGATACTGAAATATCGATATCTCCGATACCAGATCTGTTTGCTACGGAGAGTATTAGGGTCAGGCAGGAAAAAAATAAAAATAATATTTTAGAGGAAGATTTTTCTTTTCATTATGCACAAAAAGTCGAAATGTCGAGAACAATGAAGTGCAATTTCGATTTTATTCACCAAATTTCGACTTTATTCTTGAAATTGTATTTCAATATTAATCTCGAAATTTCGACTTTATTCTTGAAATTTCGACTTTATTTTCGAAATTTTGACTTTATTCTGGAAATTTCAACTTTATTCACGAAATTTCGACTTTATTCACGAAATTTCGACTTTATTCCATAAATTGTATTTCAACATTAATCTCGAAATTTCGACTTCTTTCTCGAAATTGTACTTCAACATTAATCTCGACATTTCGACTTTTTTCTCGACATTACGACTTTTTTTCTCGAAGTGCATAATGAAAAAAAAAAAAGTTCCTCCTCTGAGATATTATTTTTATTTTTCTCCCGCCTGGCCCTAATACTCTTCCGTACTTTGCTCTAAACCCGATTCTCAAACTAAAATACTGATACTTTTGATACTGCAGTGACCTGAAAACTCACCCTTTTAAAAAAATCTTATAGTTAAATATATCTTTTATATGCTCTGTTTTTAAATATATATTTTTTTAAATGTTCATGTTTTATTTTTTTGCTCTGTAGCACTTTGAGATTACTAAATATAAAGTGCATTATAAATAAAATGTATTATTGTTATTATATTTATTGCAGTCATTTGTGGTAAAGTATATCATTAACAGGAATACGGTGGAAAGTAACTAAACTATTCAGATTTTGTCTTAATGACACGCTGCTGGTAGGAACTACTTTTTTCATTTTCATTGTTATAGTAGTTATTTTGGTATATTATTTTCATTTATTTTAATGGTTTTTATTTAGGATCTTTTTTAGTGATGGAAACAGCTCGGACGCTACTTCACCCCTTTATCCCCAAAATGAAACGAACATCGCCGTATTTTTCAGTTGCTGAAAGACACGTTTGTCCCACGCCACTGATTTTCTCTTTGATTTGTCTTTTCAAGGTTAAATCTGTTTTATCACTTTAGATAATAGAAATGGTTTCTCTATATCTGCAAAGATGAATGCAGATATAATTTCCTTCATAGTGAAAAGAAGATCAACAGTAATAAATGAGAGGTGACCATGACATCTTACACTTACTACACCTCCACTACTTCATTCAACCATCATATTTTACCTCCCAGACAGCTTTTTATTAGCAGATTTATATGAATCTATTTCACAAATATGCATTTGTTAGAATTACAGGCAATTATCTGAGTAAATAGTTGCATTTACAGCTTTTTATGCCAGATTAGTCTTTTCTTTAAATATGAAATGTTAGATTTAATAAAGTTAATTTTGTCTGTGTATTACAATTTAATTTGCTAATTCTTTTTGTCAGACAGATACATTTTTCGCCATTTCCTCATTTATCAGCTGACCTTTTATGATCAGCTGATAAATAACGGGTCACACACCTGATGAAGGCAAAAGGATCGCCGAAACATCTCAGGTCATTTAAAAAAAACTAAAATTCATCTGCCTGACAAAAAGAATTAGCCAATTAAAATGAAACGTTATGAATTTGTTTGGAATGCGTTGGTATCAGCACTTTTTTAATGCAACAAATTGCAGATTTTTGCACACAGCTGCCAACTTTCTCTCTGTGTTCTATTGAAGTTGTTATGTCTTTGTTATGTGTGTGTTTGGGCGCGAGCTGCCGAATCAAATTGCCCTTCAAGGGATTAATAAAGTTAACTTGAATCTTGAATCTTAAACTACAAACTTAAACAACAAAAACAACAAAAACTACAAAAAACTGTGTCAATCTGCAGGACTTTCTAAACGAGTGCAGTCACTGATCTTTAAAAGGGCCTGTCCCCCCCCCTCTCTGGCTGAAGCCCACACATCTGCAGAGCAACGCCCCTTTTCCACGAGATTACACCAATTATTTGATAACGACTTGGATCAATCTGACCCGGCGATCATATCGTCACTTTTGCCATCAAGCTGGACGAGCCTGTAAACCGCTGGTGAGGTCACGGCCTGCTCCGCGGGACGTGGCGGAGTACGCCGGAGGAGGGATGGAGGGATGGAGGGATGGGAGAGAAGATGCAGGGAGGAGAGCAAAGTGCAAACCGCAGAGGTGGAACAGAAAAACTAGAAGAAACACACACAAACACACACACACACACACACACACACACACACACACACACACACACACACACACACACACACACACACACACACACACACACACACGGATAAGTCCTGCACCATCAGACAGAGCAGGATTAGACTCTCCCTCTCTCACAAATGCACCGACGCAGATTACAGTTCCAGCACACTCCTCTGGCTTCAAACGCTCGTCATGATTCAAGGCCTCGCAAGATTCACCAGATTCACCAAATTCAACCTCATCTCGTCTTCTGAATGAAAGCAAATTAAAAAAAAGCTACAGTAACCGACGCAAACCAACCTTTTTTGCAACGAGCTTATGCAGCATCTGGACGATTACACTGCAAAAACTCAAAATCTTACCAGGAATATTTTTCTTATTTCCAGTTAAAATGTCTCATTTTTAGTCAAAAAGTCTCATTACACTTAAAACACAGAGTCATTACCAGAAAAATAACTTGTTATTTGACAATTTTCACCTGTTTCAAGTAAATTTTCACTTGAAATAGGTAGAAAAATCTGCCAGTGGAACAAGATTTATCTTCTTATTACAAGCAAAAAAATCAGGCAGATTTTTCTACTTATTTTAAGTGAAAATCTACTTGAAACAGGTGAAAATTGTTGTTTTTTCCAGTGATGAGTCTTGTTTTAAGTGTAATGAGATTTTCGACTAAAAATGAGACATTTTAACTAGAAATAAGACAAATATTCTTGTCAAGATTTTGAGTTTTTGCAGTGTACTGAGTGTAAACACCAATGGAAAATGTCTCTTACCCCCAAATTCCTTTCATTTCCGTTTTAATGTGTGGTCCTATTATCAAACTGATTCATTTGAATAAGTATATCATGGTGATACGAAATGAAAATTAGTTGTCATTTTCGCCCGCACAACAATAGTACGGCACCTTCACCGCGTCCAGGGGTGGAACGTCGCCCTTGTATCTGTGTTTGGGGCTGTTGGGTCTTCCCTGATGACTTTGATTGTTAAGGACTTGCAGATATTTCCTCACACTGGACGGATGCTTTAACTCCACATGACGTTTCAAATGTGAAGTTGACGAGGCAGACGCTCAGACTTGTTTTCTCAGTGCAGGTGGAGATAATTTGCACAGAAAGGTTAGGGTAGATTTTTACCGTGGGACTCTTTGGGAGACGATGTGTAAAATTCCTGCTGATAATGATAAGCGGATCATCAACTGACGTCTTGCTGACGCTGCGTCCACATCATCTCTCTCTTCACTGGTCATTTGTAAAGACTGCACCGGGCTCGGACCATCGTTGCCATGGAGACGGTGCCCATTGCTACACTGGTGTGCACTGCATTGTGGGTAATGTAGTGTGAAGTCTCGTTGAGTATTTTAAACAGAGACGTTCAATAAACGAGACGGCCCACTACGGTTGTGTTTCCTGTATCTGTGTCACGTGACTGCCACGCCCCTTTAGGAGACAGGAAGTAGGTCCTGAGTCTATTGAGTCCTATGGGAAAAGTGAACGTGAGCACAGATTATTACCAATTCCTTCGCCCCATAGTAACCTAAGTAAATATGGGACCCATTTTTCAAAAGCCACAAACCTTCTGAACATTCTGACACCAAAATGGCAATTTTCAGACCGACAGATTAGGAGAAAATGATCTTTGTTTGAGACCTGTCTGTCTGAGCAACACACTCTCGCCAGATTTGGCTCTCATCGTTTTCCCATCGGATAAAAGTTTAAAACTAAAATAAAACCTGCTTCTTTGCTTAATAATACTGTTATTTTTATTATTGAAGTCTTTTTGGAAGAAAGTTGTACTGTATCTAGTGTTGTATGTTCCAAAACGATGTGGGGAGAGGGGCGGCCACGCCCACTTAGGAGACAGGAAGTGAGGTCAGAGGGGCGGCCACGCCCACTTAGGAGACAGGAAGTGAGGTCAGAGGGGTGGCCACGCCCACTTAGGAGACAGGAAGTGTAGACCATTTCATACCATTGGCAGTAACGGCAATGCGCTATCTTCTGTATAGAGTATCTTTTCACCGGCTGGTGAAATGCTTTCCGTAATAATTGTACCTAAATAGTGAAGCTGAAACTCACATAATCTGAACAATTCCAGTTTGTGATATGCAGAATGAACAAGTTCACGTTCAAGTTTTTCTTTTTGCAAATAACACTGCCTAGGACCCTTTAAATTATGTTCTGGGTTCTTTCGTGACCTCCTGGATTAGTCTGCAATGCGCTCCTGGACTAATGTTGGTAGGAAGGTTCCTGGGAGACATTTCTTTTTTCTTATACCGGGAAAGTGCTAATTATGAAACTCTATACTGTTCCCCAACACCAAACGAACGCTGCTGTGCTTCATCCAAGTAGAACCGTCATCAAAATTCAACATGCATGTTTTAAATATTGCTGAATATATTGGCAAAGTTAATTAAGAGCACTTTTTAAAAAGGTCATTCAAGTTGCCTCCTCACTAACACCAAACCTCCGAGATCCTTTAGACCACGAGACAGTGACCTGAGATTTATGATTGATATCAAATATTTTGTTTTGAAGCTGAAATGTATTCTCAGAGGAACCTTAGCCTCCTCAAATCATCCCAAAGGTCTCGCTGCAAATACCACTTCACACATCCAACACCTATCCATAAACACAGCGGAGGAAGATGATATCTAAACACGGATCTGGGGCTGCCAGTGACAGCACGGCAGCTTACATCATTACCTGTTTAAGAGCCGCGGGCTCATCATGGCGGGGGGAAAGTGTAAATGTGTTTCCATGAAGCGGCGGCGCGGCCGGGACGCGAGGGGATGACAGGCCTGTCATCCCCTGTCGCAGTCGAGCAGCTAAACTCTGAGTGCTGAGCGCGTGAAATGCCAAGGTCCACCGGTCCCCGGGGGCAGTTTAGGGAGGGAAGTGCAGGTTCTGGCGGCGACGGCCCGGGTACGGCAAGACGTTTTAACATGTAACGGCTGAGTTTAGACTGTCCGGGATTAACATTGCAGATATCTACAACTGCATTTTGACTGTAGTCGTAATTGGATTGTGACTAGTCAGAATTGTCATTCAAGATATCTATAACGTAATTTTGACTAGTCAAAACTCTAATTCAAGATATCTGTAATTACATTTTAACAGAGCTGGGTAGAGGAGCCAAAAATTGTACTCAAGTAAAAGTACTGTTACTTCAGAATAATATGACTCAAGTAGAAGTAAAAAGTACTCATCCAAATAATTACTTGAGTAAAAGTAAAAAAGTACTTGGTGAAAAAACTACTCAAGTACTGAGTAACTGTTGAGTAACGTCTGATTTATTTTTTTAACACAACCATTCAAACAGACAAAAGTGCAAAATAATCATCTTCAGGCAAATTAAATCAATAAAATAATAAAATTAATTTAAATTAATAAAAAATAGCTTAAATTAAAATAATCTTAAAGTAAATTCAAGTACTTTAATAAATAATAAAATAAATAAAATAATAACGGAATAAAAAAATAAATTAAGCACAAGTAGCACAAAATTTCAAGCCTTTGTACTTTTCTTTTTTAACCAGCAGAACTAGAACAAACATGAACTCATAGAAACTCTGTGTGTGTTTGAGTCTGTGTAAATGTGACAAAACATGCAAAAACAAACATTTTTCCCAAAGAATCACCCAGTGATGTCATGAGATTGACGCGTACGCGGATAAAAGGGATAAAAGAAAAGTAACAGCTCAACGTAGCCTAATGTAGCGGAGTAAGAGGAACAGTTTCTTCTTCACAAATCTACTCAAGTAAAAGTAAAAAGTATAGTGATTCAAAACTACTCCTAAAAGTACAAAATTTCCCAAAACTTACTCAAGTAAATGTAACGGAGTAAATGTAACTCATTACTACCCAACTCTGCATTATAACTATGGAGAATGGAAGTTAAAGATATCTCCATTCTTAGATACATCTAATTAAAATTCATTTCAAGATATCAATAACTTGATTACAGATATCTACAATTAAATTATGACTATCCGTAATTCCAATTTGAGATATCTACAACGTCATTTTGACTAGTCAAAATTCCAGTTCAAGATATCTACAACTTTGTTCTGACTAGTCAAAACTTCATTTAAGATATCTAAAAAGGACGATGTAGATATCTTGAATTGAGGGGAATTAAATATATCTTGAACTGGAATTAGGACTAGTCAGAATTAGATTGTAGATATCTGAAACTGGAATTAGTATGGCAAGCTGTTTTAACATTGAATGGCTAAGTTTTACTATCCGGAATTAACATTGCAGATTTCTACAACTGCATTTTGGCTAAAGTCGTAATTATATTGTGACTAGTCAGAATTGTCATTCAAGATATCTATAACGTCATTTTGACGAGTCAAAACTCTAATCCAAGATATCTGTAATTACATTTTGACTAGGCAGAATGGAAGTTAAAGATATCTCCAATTTCAGATATATCTAATTAAAATTCATTTCAAGATATCTATAACTTGACTACAGATATCTACAATTCAATTATGACTATCCATAATTCCAGTTTGAGATATTTCCAACTTCGTTCTGACCAGTCAAAACTTCATTTAAGATATCTAAAAAGGACGATGTAGATATCTTGAATTGAGGGGAATTAAATATATCTTGAACTGGAATAAGGACTAGTCAGAATTAGATTGTAGATATCTGAAACTGGAATTACAGCTAGTCGTAATTCAGTTGCAGATATCCGTAATTCACATTGCAGATATCTGCAACTGAATTGTAGATATCTGTAATTAGAAACCCCACACACATGAATGGCAAAAGTGACGTCATTTGTCCAAAGGCAGAACGACATTGTGGATATCTGAAATGACAATTGTGGATAGGAATAGAATAGAATAGCAGCAAACATACACACGCTTGACAATTTTTACAAAATATACACGAAAGTACGAAAAGGTACTGTATAAAAAAGTATATCCTAAAAAAATAACCAATAAATAGCTAAGTACGGTGGCCGACAAGGGCCAAACGCACTGCAACGGTCTAATGCGTCTCAGTTAAGGAAAACGGCTTCAAGTACAGAAACGATTCAAATTCACAAACTCAAAACGAGGTACAAAAAGAGGAACGTGGTGCAAATGAAAAAACGTGCTGTAAAAAACAAAGACAAATGCAGCTTCATCAAACGCTCTGCAAATAGAGAAACGATGCAAAGCACAAAACGATATAAAACAAGAAACCATCTTCAAAAGAAAAACGCTTCATAACCGGTCACTACAACCGGAAGTGCTCCAAACCTGCAGGGGGCGCTCTCGGCGTAACAGCTCAATGGACAGACACACGGGATGTAGAGAGAGACCAAACAGCTGACTGTACTACAGTGTTTACATCCATGGTTTAAACCAGGGGTGTCAAACTCATTTTGCTTGGCGGGCTGGATTTGACCAATTTTTTTCTCGCGGGCCGCACGCTCAAAATAACAAAAACGGTACGAAATGGTTTTTTTCCAATTCTTTTTTTTTTACTATTGTTATCTAATCCAATATCAATTTAGTTAATTTTAAAGGAAATATGCACTTTGTTTACACTCTAATTATGTCATATATATTTCTTCAGGACCTTTTCTTGAAATTTCTCGTTTTTTTTCAAATTATGTAAGATACTTTTAATATCATTTTACAAAGATAAACAGAAACAAGTATGTTTTTTTTATATTTCGCTTTTTTATAGGAAATTTAATTAAAAGCAAAATCTTTCTGATTACATCCGAGAGTGTTTCTTTGTGATTTAGAGATTTTTCCAGTACAATTAAGTGTATTTATTTTTAAAAATTGGTGCGGATATTTACGCCAGTGTGCCGAAAAAGTCAGCACTTCTCTTACTTTCTCACTTTTGTTGAAATTCTCCAAATAAATATCTTCTATCATCTTTTTTAGCAGTGATATTTTTCTGCAAAAATATATAATAGTAGTCAGTTAATAAAAATAAACGACCGTCTACAAAGAAATAAAATCGGCAAATGCATTCTAGAAAACCAAAAAAATTTCAAACTGCTCTCTTTGTGGAATAACGATGGATTTGTAGAAGAAATATATTAGCGGATATGCTGCAATTCATGGCAATTATTTATGCCTTCCTTTTTCAGTAAATTAACATTTCGTTTTTTTGCCTTGGAAACTTCTCGCGGGCCGCATGAAAATCTCTCTCTGGCCGCACATTTGACACCCCTGGTTTAAACATACAGTGGGAACGGTAATGTGATTTTTATCTGACTATAAAATACACAAATACATGTGATAAACATGTATTGAATTGCAGATTTCTCCAACACATGTCCAGTCTAGCTGTTAAATATTAAAACTTATTGCCATAGCCCGTGTGTTTGTGCACATCTGAACGAGGATGGGGCACCGTGCGAGTTCAGGAGCTCGGCTTCAGCCAGAGCGGTACCCAGTGTGCAGTCTTCCCTGCACATGCTCAAACGCCACTTTTATGGGCTCCAGAGCTTCAGTAGGAACATGATAACCAACATTCATCGCATTTCTCTGCTCCAAAGCACACAAAAAAAGTTAAGATTCTGCTCAGCTGATATGCAGATTCATTCAAGGTGAAGCCGTGGAGTGAACGCAGATGAGTCCACTGATCCAGCATTGATCCCCCAGTGAAGATAAGTGAGTTCACGGCACCCAGTCACACCAAGTCTCTGCGTCTGCCCGGCCTGGCACGGCCGGAGACGACGTCCTCCTGCTCCCAGTCAACAGCAATCGGAGCAGAGGGATATTATGCACACGGTTAACTGGGTCAGCTGAGCACTGAGTACTGCGGACCGCGGCCGTCTCGCCAGTTGTCATGAAATTATTCTCATTCTGATCGGTGTTAACCTTCTGCGGACTCGGACACGCACTCACTTCCAGCTTAAAAGTCAGCACTCATTTTCCGTAGCAGGGAATCTTATTGCTTCTTTTTTTAAACTGCTTTTTGAATAAAAAGGCTTAGACGTGCCGTATTAGGAAGGTTATGCAGCGTTTAGGCTGGACTTTCCTCCCATTTTGCATAGTATTCAAAAGGTCAAAAAGGACTCTGGGGGGTCAGCTGAAAGGCCCCCGGTCTAGAAACACGACTCAGTCATCTGCAACCCCGTTTTAATCTCCTCTAGAGACATCCTGCACCCAGTACTGGAGTTGAGGGGGGATGAGGGGGATGGCATCCCCCCCTGAAATAAAAACGCTCAAAATCATCCCCCCCTGAAATAAAAACGCTCAAAATCATCCCCCCCAGAAATAAAAACGGTCCAAATCATCCCCCCTGTAAAACTGCCATCCCCCCTTTCCATCCCTTATGTCATTTCATCAATGGATGTGGTTTTACTGCTATTTCAACATTTAGAGTCATCACCAGAAAAATAACTTATTTGACAATTTTCACCTGTTTCAAGTCAATTTTCACTTGAAATAAGTAGGAAAATCTGCCAGTGGGACAAGATTTATCTTCTCATTACAAGCAAAAAAATCTTGTCCCACTGGCAGATTTTTCTACTTATTTTAAGTGAAAATCTACTTGAAACAGGTGAAAATTGTTGTTTTTTATCCAGTGATGAGTCTTGTTTTAAGTGAAAATATGATTTTTTTACTAAAATGAGACATTTTAACTAGAAATAAGACAAATATTCTTGTTAATATTTTGTTATATTTGTGATATGTTTATATGTTCTATCATGCACCTTATAACCTGGGGAACCTGATGATCTGCAAAGTACACTGCAAAAACTCAAAATCTTAACAGGAATATTTGTCTTATTTCTAGTTAAATGTCTCATTTTTAGTAAAAAAAAAATCTCATTACACTTAAAACAAGACTCATCACTGGAAAAAACAACAATTTTCACTTGTTTCAAGTAGATTTTCACTTGAAATAAGTAGAAAAATCAGATTTTTTTTTGCTTGTAATGAGAATATAAATCTTGTCCCACTGGCAGATTTTTCTACTTATTTCAAGTGAAAATCTACTTGAAACAGGTCAAGATTTTGAGTTTTTGCAGTGATCCATGTTACTTATCCTGTGAAGGACAGAGTCATATTGATAAGTTCAGAAAAGTGTTTTTTATTGTTGTGTTTTGATGTATTTGATGTAAGCCCAGTGGATATTTAAAGCTTACAGAAGGCTGCATTTAACTGCTGCTATGTCATTCCTGCAGTATTTCTGCAGCTGTTTTGGTCACTGCTATTATTTGTAAAATATTATATTATTTGTAATCAGCACAAATTATCTGTCCCCTTATGATAAAATCCACCATCCCCCCTGATTCTTTTTACAACTCGAGTACTGGTTGCACCTACCGTTAAAGCTGAGAGCAAAGCAGAAACTATAACATGCGTATGATATTTAACTGCAGAAAACCTTTAACACGCGAGTTAATGATGGAGCCTTATCTGACGGAGGACACACTTTGCCCCGAGCCACCTTTAGTCTCTCACACTTTACAAGCTTGATGGTCTAAGCAACTCGGAGCAGCATAATGCTGAGTAGGCAATCATCCCTTTGCGGGCAAAATTGGCAAAAGGTAATGTTTGCTTAATGCAAAGGAAGGAAACGATTGAATCAGCGAGATTTATGACAAGAAAACAGGGGATAATAATAGAGATGACCCAGCTTTCCTTTTGGCCAAAGTTCAAGAATTAATCGCTTCGCCATCATAAAGCCATAAAAAGGTCATATTGATTAGAAAATAAGTGAAAAGTGAAGAAACTCTGCAGCAATCTTTACAACCCCCCCTGGGGAGGAAGTAAAAGAGGATGGGTCACTTCCTGCAAACATAAGCAGCAACTGCACTCTTGGCCTCGGGTTAAAACCAGTATTTGTGTTTAGGAGTCATCATCCCCGAGTTTCTGTAAGTTTACATACAAACGGAAGCGACAGCACTTGAAGGCATTTATACTTTCTGACATGTAGAAGTTGAGATTAACGGTGAACAGAGCTGGGTAGTAACGAGTTACATTTACTCCATTACATTTACTAGAGTAAGTTTTGGGAAATGTTGTACTTTTATGATTAGTTTTGAATCACTATACTTTTTACTTTTACTTGAGTAGATTTGTGAAGAAGAAACTGTTCCTCTTACTCCGCTACATTAGGGCACGTTGAGCTGTTACTTTTCTTTTATCCCTTTTATCCGCGTACGCGTCAATCTCATGACATCACTGGGTGATTCTTTGGGAAAAATGTTTGTTTTTGCATGTTTTGTCACATTTACACAGACTCAAACACACACAGAGTTTCTATGAGTTCATGCTTGTTCTAGTTCTGCCTGGTTAAAAAAGAAAAGTACAAAGGCTTGAAATTTTGTGCTACTTGTGCTTGATTCATTTTTTTATTCTGTTATTATTTTATTTATTTTATTATTTATTAAAGTACTTGAATTTACTTTAAGATTATTTTAATTTAAGCTATTTTTATTCATTTTAATTAATTTTTAATTTTAATTTAATTCATTTAATTTAATTTTATTGATTTAATTTGCCTAAAGATGATTATTTTGTACTTTTGTCTGTTTGAATGGTTGTGTTACTCAGTACTTGAGTAGTTTTTTCACCAAGTACTTTTTTATTTTTACTCAACTACTTGTGCTTAATTTATTTTTTTATTCTGTTATATTTTATTTATTTTATTATTTATTAAAGTACTTGAATTTACTTTAAGATTATTTTAATTTAAGATATTTTTTATTAATTTAAATTTAAGCTATTTTTTATTAATTTTAATTAATTTTATTATTTTATTGATTTAATTTGCCTGAAGATGATTATTTTGTACTTTTGTCTGTTTGAATGGTTGTGTTAAAAAAATAAATCAGACGTTACTCAACAGTTACTCAGTACTTGAGTAGTTTTTTCACCAAGTACTTTTTTACTTTTACTCAAGTAATTATTTGGATGACGACTTTTTACTTCTACTTGAGTCATATTATTCTGAAGTAACAGTACTTTTACTTGAGTACAATTTTTGGCTCCTCTACCAGCTCTGACGGTGAATCTGCCTTGGACGCAGGAGTCATAATTACCGGCGCTCAGATAACTGAAGCTCTTGTTTACGTTCAGCTCGATGTCGGCATGTAAACTCGGCCCCTGCTGCAACAGAAACTCTTTCACAGAGACGTTTCTGATGTGAGTTTCCATCCTGGGATCGAGCTTGGGGTAATAAAGCAGGTTAAGGTCGGCTGCAGACACAGTAAGTTATCACTCGTGTCCTCTGTGGTATCCCATCAGGCCGAGGGGCGTGAAACGGGACGACCTTGGAGTCAGAGTGATGGTTGGAGCGAGAGACTTCATTCCACCGGAGGTAAAAGTGGTTCAGGTTGCTAACGGTGTCACCATCCTGGATTCTGTTATTCAGACGTCATTTTTTTCACAAATAGGGACTCTGAATCGTCAACTAGGACGTTTAACCTTGTAGATCAGGTTTTATACATCCCACGGTGTACAAAGTGGATTTTAATTACCGTATTTTCCGCACTATAAGGCACTTAAAGTCCTTAAGTTTTCTCAAAAACCGGCAGTGCCTCCTATACAGAGGTGGGTAGTAACGAGTTACATTTACTCCGTTACATTTACTTGAGTAAGTTTTGGTAAATGTTGTACCTTTAGGAGTAGTTTTGAATCACTATACTTTTTACTTTTACTTGAGTAGATTTGTGAAGAAGAAACTGTTCCTCTTACTCCGCTACATTAGGCTACGTTGAGCTGTTACTTTTCTTTTATCCCTTTTATCCGCGTACGCGTCAATCTCATGACATCACTGGGTGATTCTTTGGAAAAAATGTTAGTTTTTTGCATGTTTTGTCACTTTATGTTATTTATTATAAGTATCTCATAGCTATCATTCTTGTCCATCGTTCCTGTAGTTTCTTGTGCTGGCCCCCCTTTTTTCTCTTTTGTGCATGTTTGCAGGCCGGAGCCTCAGGAGCTGCGTGCTGGCCTGCGCCCCCCCCACCCCCGGTCATCCCGCTGCTGCTTCCACCTGCCTGCTGTGCTGCTGACGTCCCCGACTCCCCCAGTCCGGCCTTCGGCAGGACGGTCCCCCCTTATGATCCAGGTCCTGGTCCAGGTTTCTTCCCTCCTGAAGGGGAGTTTTTCCTTGCCACTGTTTGGCTTAAAGGAGCATGAGGCTCCTTTTAAGAAATGAGACTCTCTAGCGCCACCCTTCGCCACGACGGCCGTCGGGGGTACTGCAGCCAACAGTGAAGCCGACACGGGAGAACGGGGAGAACGTGCATGCAGCGTCATGTGACGTCACATCCGCAGGACAGCGCGGGAAACTCGGCGCCAGCACTGCAGCACATTTTGCAGCACACAGCCTGTTCAAGGCAACGGGGAGATACACTAGAAGAATCATTCTTTTTGGTTTGGAACGCTTCATCTGACATTATTACTAGAAAACTTAAAACGTTTACGAATTTTTTTCATAAATCCTGCCTCAAGCTCCTTTAAGGTTTTTCTCTCACTAGGGGAGTTTTTACCTGCCGTTGTTTATGTAATAATTACTCGGGGGTCATGTTCTGGGTCTCTGGAAAAGCGTCTAGAGACAACATCTGTTGTATTAGACGCTATATAGATAAAATTGAATTGAATTGAATTGAATTATTGTGAACGAGTTGGATAAAGTTCGACTTCCCAGACTGTTTTGTTTCGCTTTATATATTCTATCATGAACCTTATAACCTGGGGCACCTGATGATCTGCAAAGTACGGTAATAAAAAAAAAGGTTATAAACGTCATGTGCAACCCTTGCTTACATCAGGAGCAGCAAATATAAATAGTTGAACTAAAGAAAAGATTCTTTCCTCATCAGAGGAAGAAAAATCCTCATCACCAGCGGTGTCGAGATGTCGACCTGTTTCAAAGCGAAGCACCGAGGCCACATCAACACTTCATGCACGTTTGCTTAAAGCCGCACCTTCACACGCCGTGTTTGCAGGTCATCTCAGCGACGAGCTGCTCCACTTCCACGACGGATGGAAACTGTTCTCGCTCCTCCCCTTCCTTCTCCGCCGTCCAACCCGGCGACCCGACCGCTGCGCCCGGCGTCATATCGAATGTTTGCAGACGCCAGGAGAAGTGGAAAAAAACGCCTCACTCTCTTCATCAATATTGCAGCCTCACCTGGTGAAAGGTAACACCGGCCAACATATTCCATGGTGTCATCGGGACGGGGGATCGGATGCCTTGGCCTGACATGCCAACATTGTTACCTGCACAAGCCGTGACGTCGAGCCTCATCCATCATTTACGGGCTTTTTAAAGGAGCAGGAGGAGGTTGGAGGTTGGAGGCGCTGCAAGGTGGAGGATCTTCAGACAGCGTGATGCAAGTTCATACGTCTCATGAACTAGTTCAAATTCAGTTCACATGGTTTAAAAATGAACAGTTCACCATTTTAATTTTGAACTAGTTCAAATTCAGTTCATTTCAATATTTTTAGGTGAGAAGTACGAATGAAACGCCACCCTATCCTAAAACTGTTCACTATATACAATCATGTATTGTTCTAGTGCAGGGGTCGGCAACCCGTGGCTCTTAGCGCCGCCCTAGTGACTCCCTGGAGCTTTTTAAAAAATGTTTGAAAAGGAAATTTTGACTTTTTTCCTCGACATTTTGACTTTTTTCTCGACATTTTGACTTTTTTCTCGACATTTTGACTTTTTTCTCGATATTTTGACTTTTTTCTCGACATTTTGACTTTTTTCTCGACATTTTGACTTTTTTCTCAACATTTTAACTTTTTTCTCAACATTTTTTTTTCTTGACATTTTGACTTTTTTCTCGACATTTCGACTTTTTTCTCAACATTGACTTTTTTTTAAAATTTTGACATTTTTCTCAACATAGACTTTTTTTTTCAACATTTCGACTTTTTTCTCGAAATTTTACTTCAACATTAATCTCAACATTTCGACTTTTTTCTCGACATTTTGACTTTTTTCTCGAAGTGCATAATGAAAAAAAAAATCTTCCTCTAAAATATTATTTTTATTTTTCTCCTGCCTGGCTCTAATACTCTTCCGTAGATTTGCGTAACAAAAAGAGTCATGTGGAAAGACATTAGTATGCTACATTTGCAGCCCAGTTATAACTAATAGAAACATGCAGCATGTGTTGTCTTCATTCTAAGGCTTATACAAGACTTTTCATTTTTTGCGGCTCCAGACATATTTGTTTTTTGTGTTTTTGGTCCAATATGGCTCTAAAACATTTTGGGTTGCAGACCCCTGGTCTAGTGGCTTTTCAACTTTACTCAGAGGCTGTAAATCTCCAACAATGTCGTCCATTATCAGTGTATCTCCCTGTTGCAGGTAAATCAACCCCCTGAAGGTTGCAGGCGGTGTAACTTGGGGCTGTTGGGTCTTCTTGGTCTTTCCTGATTACTTTGTTTGATTGTTAAGGACTTGCAGATATTTTCTCACACTGGACGGATTCTTCAACTCCACATGACGTTTCAAATGTGAAGTTGACGAGGCAGACGTTGGGACTTGTTTTCTCAGCGCAGGTGGAAATGATTTGCACAGAAAGGTTAGATTTTTACCGTCTGAGTCTTTGGGAGACGATGTGTAAAATTTCTGCAGATAATGATAAGCGGATCATCATCTGCGTCCGCAACATCTCTCTCTTCACTGGTCATGTAAAGATGCACCGGGCTCGGGCCACGTTGCCATGGAGATGGTGCCCTGTTTTAGGATAGTGTGCACTGCATTGTGGGTAATGTAGTGTGAAGTTGTCATCTCGAGTATTCTTTATTGGTGAAATGTATTCCGTAATAATTGGACCTAAACAGTGAAGCTGAAACTCACATAATCTGAACAGTTCAAGTTCCAGTTCGTGATCTGCAGAATGAACAAGTTCACGTTCAAGTTCTTTATTTGCAAAATATGTTGCGTTCAGTTCAACGTTCTCACAGAAATGAACGTGTTCAATGAACGCGTTCATTTGAACTCGTTCATGCACAACACTGCCTTCAGGAGGGTCAGCAGCAACTCGTTTAATCCAGTTTATAAATGTATTTTTTCTGCAGAAAACTTTTAAAGATAACGCCGGAGAAATTAATTCTCTCTTAGTAATGTGATTTTGCAGAGCCGGCCGATTAATCTGGGATGTAAAACAAGTGAGAATGACTAAAGCGCGTGTGATACGAGCGGCCCCGGAGCCGAACCGGCCACCCTTCACGAGTAATTACTTTTATTAAAAAGATTATCCTCGTTTCGGTCTCCTGACGCTACGAGCAGCGACGGTCCGTGACGCCGCTCCGCCGAGCGCCGGTTATCTCCGGTCAGAGTCAGAGCGCGGCCATCACAGCCCCCGTGTGTGTGTGTGTGTGTGTGTGTGTGTGTGTGTGTGTGTGTGTGTGTGTGTAACACAGTCTAGCTGAGGTCAGTGTTGGTGCACATTTAATCTGCTCCATGTTTCCAGCTCCAAGGACTTTGACGCGTCCAGTCCGTCTCCGTTATTCACAAGTGGGACGAGACCTTTGTACTGTCTTTGGGTCAAAATGACCTAATTCTCCTATCCTTCCTTCCTTCCTTCCTTCCTTCCTTCCTTCCTTCCTTCCTTCCTTCCTTCCTTCCTTCCTTCCTTCCTTCCTTCCTTCCTTCCTTCCTTCCTTCCTTCCTTCCTTCCTTCTTCCCTTCCTCTTTTCTTCCTTCCTTCCTTCCTCTTTTCTTCCTTCCTTCCTTCCTTCCTTCCTTCCTTCCTTCCTTCCTTCCTTCCTTCTTCCCTTCCTCTTTTCTTCCTTCCTTCCTTCCTTCCTTCCTTCCTCTTTTCTTCCTTCCTTCCTTCCTTCCTTCCTTCCTTCCTTCCTTCCTACCTTCCTTCCTTCCTTCCTTCTTTTTCCCCTTCCGTCTTCCCTTCCTCTTTTCTTCCTCCCTTCCTTCCTTCTTTCCTTGTTTTCTACCTTTCCTTCCTTCCTTCCTTCCTTCCTTCCTTCCTTCCTTCCTTCCTTCCTTCCTTCCTTCCTTCCTTCCTTCCTTCCTTCCTTCTTTTTTCCCTTCCTTCTTTCCTCCTGCTCTCTCCTTCATTCTTCCCTTCCTTCCTTCCTTCCTTTCCTCCCTTCCTTATTTTCTCCCTTCCTTCCTTCCTTCCTTCTTTCCTTGTTTTCTACCTTTCCTTCCTTCCTTCCTTCCTTCCTTCCTTCCTTCCTTCCTTCCTTCCTTGTTTTCTACCTTTCCTTCCTTCCTTCCTTCTTTCCCCATTCCTTCTTTCCTCCTGCTCTCTCCTTCCTTCTTCCCTTCCTCTTTTCTTCCTTCCTTCCTTCCTTCCTTCCTTCCTTCCTTCCTTCCTTCCTTCCTTCCTTCCTTCCTTCCTTCCTTCCTTCCTTCCTTCCTTCCTTCCTTCCTTCCTTCTTTTCTCCCTTCCTTCCTTCTTTCCTTGTTTTCTCCCTTTCCTTCCTTCCTTCCTTCCTTCCTTCCTTCCTTATTTTCTCCCTTCCTTCCTTCTTTCCTTGTTTTCTACCTTTCCTTCCTTCCTTCCTTCCTTCCTTCCTTCCTTCCTTCCTTCCTTCCTTCTTTTTTCCCTTCCTTCTTTCCTCCTGCTCTCTCCTTCATTCTTCCCTTCCTCTTTTCTTCCTTCCTTCCTTCCTTTCCTCCCTTCCTTATTTTCTCCCTTCCTTCCTTCCTTCCTTCCTTGTTTTCTACCTTCCTTCCTTCCTTCTTTTTTCCCTTCCTTCTTTCCTCCTGCTCTCTCCTTCATTCTTCCCTTCCTCTTTTCTTCCTTCATTCCTTCCTTCTTTCCTCCCTTCCTCCCTTCCTTCCTTCTGCTCTCTCCTTCCTTCTTCCCTTCCTTCCTTCCCTCTTCCCTTCTTCCCTTCTTCCCTTCCTTCCTTCCTTCTTTTCTCCCTTCCTTCCTTCTTCTTCCCTTCCTTATTTTCTACCTTCCTTCCTTCCTTCTTTTTCCCCTTCCTTCTTTCCTCATACTCTCTCCTTCCTTCCTTCCTTCCTTCCTTCTTCTTCCCTTCCTCTTTTCTTCCTTCCTTCCTTCCTTCTTTTCTCCCTTCCTTCCTTCCCTTCCTTATTTTCTACCTTCCTTCTTTCCTTCCTTCCGCTCTCTCCTTCCTTCTTCCCTTCCTCTTTTCTCGCTTCCTTCCTTCCTTGTTTTCTACCTTCCTTCCTTCCTTCCTTCCTTCTTTTTTCCCTTCCTCTTTCCTCCTGCTCTCTCCTTCCTTCCTTCCTTCCTTCCTTCCTTCCTTCCTTCCTTCCTTCCTTCCTTCCTTCCTTCCTTCCTTCCTTCCTTCCTCTTTTCTTCCTTCCTTCCTTCCTACCTTCCTTCCTTCCTTCCTTCTTTTTCCCCTTCCTTCTTCCCTTCCTCTTTTCTTCCTCCCTTCCTTCCTTGTTTTCTACCTTTCCTTCCTTCCTTCCTTCCTTCCTTCCTTCCTTCCTTCCTTCCTTCCTTCCTTCCTTCCTTCCTTCCTTCTTTTTTCCCTTCCTTCTTTCCTCCTGCTCTCTCCTTCATTCTTCCCTTCCTTCCTTCCTTCCTTTCCTCCCTTCCTTATTTTCTCCCTTCCTTCCTTCCTTCTTTCCTTGTTTTCTACCTTTCCTTCCTTCCTTCCTTCCTTCCTTCCTTCCTTGTTTTCTACCTTTCCTTCCTTCCTTCCTTCTTTTCCCCTTCCTTCTTTCCTCCTGCTCTCTCCTTCCTTCTTCCCTTCCTCTTTTCTTCCTTCCTTCCTTCCTTCCTTCCTTCCTTCCTTCCTTATTTTCTCCCTTCCTTCCTTCTTTCCTTGTTTTCTCCCTTTCCTTCCTTCCTTCCTTCCTTCCTTCCTTCCTTCCTTATTTTCTCCCTTCCTTCCTTCCTTCCTTCCTTCCTTCCTTCCTTCCTTCCTTCCTTCCTTCCTTCCTTCCTTCCTTCCTTCCTTCCTTCCTTCCTTCTTTTTTCCCTTCCTTCTTTCCTCCTGCTCTCTCCTTCATTCTTCCCTTCCTCTTTTCTTCCTTCCTTCCTTCCTTTCCTCCCTTCCTTATTTTCTCCCTTCCTTCCTTCCTTCCTTGTTTTCTACCTTCCTTCCTTCCTTCTTTTCCCCTTCCTTCTTTCCTCCTGCTCTCTCCTTCCTTCTTCCCTTCCTCTTTTCTTCCTTCCTTCCTTCCTTCCTTCCTTATTTTCTCCCTTCCTTCCTTCTTTCCTTGTTTTCTCCCTTTCCTTCCTTCCTTCCTTCCTTCCTTCCTTCCTTCCTTCCTTCCTTCCTTATTTTCTCCCTTCCTTCCTTCTTTCCTTGTTTTCTACCTTTCCTTCCTTCCTTCCTTCCTTCCTTCCTTCCTTCCTTCCTTCCTTCTTTTTTCCCTTCCTTCTTTCCTCCTGCTCTCTCCTTCATTCTTCCCTTCCTCTTTTCTTCCTTCCTTCCTTCCTTTCCTCCCTTCCTTATTTTCTCCCTTCCTTCCTTCCTTCCTTCCTTGTTTTCTACCTTCCTTCCTTCCTTCATTCTTCCCTTCCTCTTTTCTTCCTTCATTCCTTCCTTCTTTCCTCCCTTCCTCCCTTCCTTCCTTCTGCTCTCTCCTTCCTTCTTCCCTTCCTTCTTCCCTTCCTTCCTTCCCTCTTCCCTTCTTCCCTTCCTTCCTTCCTTCCTTCCTTCCTTCCTTCCATCCTTCTTTTCTCCCTTCCTTCCTTCTTCTTCCCTTCCTTATTTTCTACCTTCCTTCCTTCCTTCTTTTTCCCCTTCCTTCTTTCCTCATACTCTCTCCTTCCTTCCTTCCTTCCTTCCTTCTTCTTCCCTTCCTCTTTCCTTCCTTCCTTCCTTCCTTCTTTTCTCCCTTCCTTCCTTCCCTTCCTTATTTTCTACCTTCCTTCTTCCCTTCCTTCCTTCCTTCCTTCCTTCCTTCCTTCCTTCCTTCCTTCCTTCCGCTCTCTCCTTCCTTCTTCCCTTCCTCTTTTCTCGCTTCCTTCCTTCCTTGTTTTCTACCTTCCTTCCTTCCTTCCTTCCTTCCTTCCTTCTTTTTTCCCTTCCTCTTTCCTCCTGCTCTCTCCTTCCTTCCTTCCTTCCTTGTTTTCTCCCTTCCTTGTTTTCTCCCTTCCTTCCTTCCTTCCTCCCTCCCTCCCTCCCTCCCTCCCTCCCTCCCTCCCTCCCTCCCTTCCTTCCTTCCTTCCTTCCTTCCTTCCTTCCTTCCTTCCTTCCTTCCTTCCTTCCTTCCTTCCTTCCTTCCTTCCTTCCTTCCTTCCTTCCCTCTTTTCTCGCTTCCTTCCTTCCTTGTTTTCTACCTTCCTCTTTCCTCCTGCTCTCTCCTTCCTTCCTTCCTTCCTTCCTTCCTTCCTTCCTTCCTTCCTTCCTTCCTTCCTTCCTTCCTTCCTTCCTTCCTCTTTTCTTCCTTCCTTCCTTCCTACCTTCCTTCCTTCCTTCCTTCTTTTTCCCCTTCCTTCTTCCCTTCCTCTTTTCTTCCTCCCTTCCTTCCTTGTTTTCTACCTTTCCTTCCTTCCTTCCTTCCTTCCTTCCTTCCTTCCTTCCTTCCTTCCTTCCTTCCTTCCTTCCTTCCTTCCTTCCTTCCTTCCTTCCTTCTTTTTTCCCTTCCTTCTTTCCTCCTGCTCTCTCCTTCATTCTTCCCTTCCTTCCTTCCTTCCTTTCCTCCCTTCCTTATTTTCTCCCTTCCTTCCTTCCTTCTTTCCTTGTTTTCTACCTTTCCTTCCTTCCTTCCTTCCTTCCTTCCTTCCTTGTTTTCTACCTTTCCTTCCTTCCTTCCTTCTTTTCCCCTTCCTTCTTTCCTCCTGCTCTCTCCTTCCTTCTTCCCTTCCTCTTTTCTTCCTTCCTTCCTTCCTTCCTTCCTTCCTTCCTTCCTTCCTTCCTTATTTTCTCCCTTCCTTCCTTCTTTCCTTGTTTTCTCCCTTTCCTTCCTTCCTTCCTTCCTTCCTTCCTTCCTTATTTTCTCCCTTCCTTCCTTCCTTCCTTCCTTCCTTCCTTCCTTCCTTCCTTCCTTCCTTCCTTCCTTCCTTCCTTCCTTCCTTCCTTCCTTCCTTCCTTCCTTCTTTTTTCCCTTCCTTCTTTCCTCCTGCTCTCTCCTTCATTCTTCCCTTCCTCTTTTCTTCCTTCCTTCCTTCCTTTCCTCCCTTCCTTATTTTCTCCCTTCCTTCCTTCCTTCCTTGTTTTCTACCTTCCTTCCTTCCTTCTTTTCCCCTTCCTTCTTTCCTCCTGCTCTCTCCTTCCTTCTTCCCTTCCTCTTTTCTTCCTTCCTTCCTTCCTTCCTTCCTTATTTTCTCCCTTCCTTCCTTCTTTCCTTGTTTTCTCCCTTTCCTTCCTTCCTTCCTTCCTTCCTTCCTTCCTTCCTTCCTTATTTTCTCCCTTCCTTCCTTCTTTCCTTGTTTTCTACCTTTCCTTCCTTCCTTCCTTCCTTCCTTCCTTCCTTCCTTCCTTCCTTCTTTTTTCCCTTCCTTCTTTCCTCCTGCTCTCTCCTTCATTCTTCCCTTCCTCTTTTCTTCCTTCCTTCCTTCCTTTCCTCCCTTCCTTATTTTCTCCCTTCCTTCCTTCCTTCCTTCCTTGTTTTCTACCTTCCTTCCTTCCTTCATTCTTCCCTTCCTCTTTTCTTCCTTCATTCCTTCCTTCTTTCCTCCCTTCCTCCCTTCCTTCCTTCTGCTCTCTCCTTCCTTCTTCCCTTCCTTCTTCCCTTCCTTCCTTCCCTCTTCCCTTCTTCCCTTCCTTCCTTCCTTCCTTCCTTCCTTCCATCCTTCTTTTCTCCCTTCCTTCCTTCTTCTTCCCTTCCTTATTTTCTACCTTCCTTCCTTCCTTCTTTTTCCCCTTCCTTCTTTCCTCATACTCTCTCCTTCCTTCCTTCCTTCCTTCCTTCTTCTTCCCTTCCTCTTTCCTTCCTTCCTTCCTTCCTTCTTTTCTCCCTTCCTTCCTTCCCTTCCTTATTTTCTACCTTCCTTCTTCCCTTCCTTCCTTCCTTCCTTCCTTCCTTCCTTCCTTCCTTCCTTCCTTCCTTCCGCTCTCTCCTTCCTTCTTCCCTTCCTCTTTTCTCGCTTCCTTCCTTCCTTGTTTTCTACCTTCCTTCCTTCCTTCCTTCCTTCCTTCCTTCTTTTTTCCCTTCCTCTTTCCTCCTGCTCTCTCCTTCCTTCCTTCCTTCCTTGTTTTCTCCCTTCCTTGTTTTCTCCCTTCCTTCCTTCCTTCCTCCCTCCCTCCCTCCCTCCCTCCCTCCCTCCCTCCCTCCCTCCCTTCCTTCCTTCCTTCCTTCCTTCCTTCCTTCCTTCCTTCCTTCCTTCCTTCCTTCCTTCCTTCCTTCCTTCCTTCCTTCCTTCCTTCCTTCCTTCCTTCCTTCCTTCCTTCCCTCTTTTCTCGCTTCCTTCCTTCCTTGTTTTCTACCTTCCTCTTTCCTCCTGCTCTCTCCTTCCTTCCTTCCTTCCTTCCTTCCTTCCTTCCTTCCTTCCTTCCTTCCTTCCTTCCTTCCTTCCTTCCTTCCTTCCTTCCTTCCTTCCTCCTTCATTCTTCCCTTCCTTCCTTCCTTTCCTCCCTTCCTTATTTTCTCCCTTCCTTCCTTCCTTCCTTCCTTCCTTCCTTCCTTCCTTGTTTCTACCTTTCCTTCCTTCCTTCCTTCCTTCCTTGTTTTCTACCTTTCCTTCCTTCCTTCCTTCTTTTCCCCTTCCTTCTTTCCTCCTGCTCTCTCCTTCCTTCTGCCCTTCCTCTTTTCTTCCTTCCTTCCTTCCTTCCTTCCTTCCTTCCTTCCTTCCTTATTTTCTCCCTTCCTTCCTTCTTTCCTTGTTTTCTCCCTTTCCTTCCTTCCTTCCTTCCTTCCTTATTTTCTCCCTTCCTTCCTTCTTTCCTTGTTTTCTACCTTCCTTCCTTCCTTCCTTCCTTCCTTCCTTCCTTCCTTCCTTCCTTCCTTCCTTCCTTCCTTCCTTCCTTCTTTTTTCCCTTCCTTCTTTCCTCCTGCTCTCTCCTTCATTCTTCCCTCCCTCTTTTCTTCCTTCCTTCCTTCCTTTCCTCCCTTCCTTATTTTCTCCCTTCCTTCCTTCCTTGTTTTCTACCTTCCTTCCTTCCTTCTTTTTTCCCTTCCTTCTTTCCTCCTGCTCTCTCCTTCATTCTTCCCTTCCTCTTTTCTTCCTTCATTCCTTCCTTCTTTCCTCCCTTCCTCCCTTCCTTCCTTCTGCTCTCTCCTTCCTTCTTCCCTTCCTTCTTCCCTTCCTTCCTTCCCTCTTCCCTTCTTCCCTTCCTTCCTTCCTTCCTTCCTTCCTTCCTTCCTTCCTTCCTTCCTTCCTTCCTTCCTTCCTTCCTTCCATCCTTCCATCCTTCTTTTCTCCCTTCCTTCCTTCTTCTTCCCTTCCTTATTTTCTACCTTCCTTCCTTCCTTCTTTTTCCCCTTCCTTCTTTCCTCATACTCTCTCCTTCCTTCCTTCCTTCCTTCTTCTTCCCTTCCTCTTTCCTTCCTTCCTTCCTTCCTTCCTTCCTTCTTTTCTCCCTTCCTTCCTTCCCTTCCTTATTTTCTACCTTCCTTCTTCCCTTCCTCTTTTCTCGCTTCCTTCCTTCCTTGTTTTCTACCTTCCTTCCTTCCTTCCTTCTTTTTTCCCTTCCTCTTTCCTCCTGCTCTCTCCTTCCTTCCTTCCTTCCTTCCTTCCTTCCTTCCTTGTTTTCTCCCTTCCTTCCTTCCTTGTTTTCTCCCTCCCTCCCTCCCTCCCTCCCTCCCTCCCTCCCTTCCTTCCTTCTTCCTTCCTTCCTTCCTTCCTTCCTTCCTTCCTTCCTTCCTTCCTTCCTTCCTTCCTTCCTTCCTTCCTTCCTTCCTTCCTTCCTTCCTTCCTTCCTTCTTCCCTCCCTCTTTTCTCGCTTCCTTCCTTCCTTGTTTTCTACCTTCCTCTTTCCTCCTGCTCTCTCCTTCCTTCCTTCCTTCCTTCCTTCCTTCCTTCCTTCCTTCCTTCCTCTTTTCTCGCTTCCTTCCTTCCTTCCTTCCTTCCTTCCTTCCTCTTTTCTCGCTTCCTTCCTTCCTTCTTCCTTCCTTCCTTCCTCTTTTCTCGCTTCCTTCCTTCCTTCTTTTTTCCCTTCCTCTTTCCTCCTGCTCTCTCCTTCCTTCCTTCCTTCCTTGTTTTCTCCCTCCCTCCCTCCCTCCCTCCCTCCCTCCCTCCCTCCCTCCCTCCCTCCTTCCTTCCTTCCTTCCTTCCTTCCTTCCTTCCTTCCTTCCTTCCTTCCTTCCTTCCTTCCTTCCTTCCTTCCTTCCTTCCTTCCTTCCTTCCTTCCTTCCTTCCTTCCTTCCTTCCTTCCTTCCTTCCTTCCTTCCTTCCTTCCTTCCTTCCTTCCTTCCCTTCCTTCCTTCCTTCCTTCCTTCCTTCCTTCCTTCCTTCCTTCCTTCCTTCCTTCCTTCCTTCCTTCCTTCCTTCCTTCCTTCCTTCCTTCCTTCCTTCCTTCCTTCCTTCCTTCCTTCCTTCCTTCCTTCCTTCCTTCCTTCCTTCCTTCCTTCCTTCCTTCCTTCCTTCCTTCCTTCCTTCCTTCCTTCCTTCCTTCCTTCCTTCCTTCCACCGAAGACAGCACAAGGGTTAAAAAAACTGATCCTAGACACAGGCCCGGGTCTACGAGGGTGCAAAAGCATGCATTGCACCCTCAGTTTATGTGTTTGCATGCTCAGTTGAAAAGACGAAAAGAAAACTGACAAATGCGCGCGCATCAGCCTGATTTATGGTTCCGCGTTAAATCGACGGCGTAGCCTACGGCGTAGGGTACGCAGCGACGCGCACCGTACGTTCGCGTCACCGCGTATCTACGCCGTAAGCTCTGCGTCGGTGCAACGCGGAACCATAAACCAGCCAGTGTCCGTCACTCATCTGCTTCCAGCAGTTTCCTGCACCAGCAAGACGCTGCTCTCTGCTGCTCCGTTAACACAAAGTAACGATGGATATTCGGAAGTGGTTCAAGCACAACGACGCAAGCAAGTTTACAGGACTGTCTCAGAAAATTAGAATATTGTGATAAAGTCCTTTATTTTTCTGTTATGCAATTAAAAAAAAAAGTCATACATTCTGGATTCATTACAAATCAACTGAAATATTGCAAGCCTTTTATTATTTTTATAATGCTGATTATGGCTTACAGTTTAAGATTAAGATTCCCAGAATATTCTAATTTTTGAGATAGGATATTTTAATTTTCTAAGCTGTAAGCCATGATCAGCAATATTAAAATAATAAAAGGCTTGCAATATTTCAGTTGATTTGTAATGAATCCAGAATGTATGACATGTTTGCATTAAAGAAAATAAAGGACTTTATCACAATATTCTAATTTTCTGAGACAGTCTTGTATATTTATGGTTAAATTTATTTTTGTTGCTATGTTTTATTTTCTGTTGCTAGATTGTCTGATGGGTGAGGTAGCCGAGACTAAATGTAGCATTTTCTTTGTTCTGCAGCGATATTGCTGCAAAAATGCACTTGAAATACACTTCAAATATTCTTGTTTGGCTATTATTATTCCGCTTGAAATTATGGAAAATGCATAATTTAGTGTTGAATAACGTGCCAGGCATGTGCACCCCCTCTGATCTGAAATGCACCCCTAGTCATCATTTTCTAGAACCGGCCCTGCCTAGACAGAACAATGCTGCTCAAAAAGCAAAAAAAAAAACAAAAACAAAAAATAAACCCTCTTGCATAATCAGACTTTCTGAACCAAAAACACGCCTACTAACCCCCCAAACACACACGGATGCAGCGCTCCCCGACGACGACGGCGGCGGCGGTTGCACAACCCGGAGACTCGGGGATGGAGCGGTCTGGTTTCATAAGCGGCCCGCTGCCCGTCGGCAGCTGTGCAGTCAGATGAGGTCACCACTCAGGGATGGGGGGGGGGGGCACAGTCACAGCCGGGGCAAACGATGGCAAACAATATTAAAAATGCACGGTGAGGGGGGGGGGGGGTGTTGCAGTAATGCGTTGAGGTAAACAAGGAGCAGAGGAGGTGAATGAAGCTTGTATGTGTCAGATCAGTGCCAGGGTGGGGGGCCGGGGTGCTATCTGTGGAGCGCAGCTTGTTTACCCTAATGAACACAACTCCATCGCCACTTCAGCCCATTGAAAAGAGGCCATTTAGCTCTTGACGCCGCTCCAAACTGGGGATGGATATACACAGTACTGGAGTTGAGGGGGGATGAGGGGGGATGGCATCCCCCCCTGAAATAAAAGGTAACCTTTTCTTTTACAGTACAGTAATAACCAGGTAATACCATGGCAATTACACTGTAATTACCTAGTAGTTCCTTGTATTCACAAGGTAATTACATGGTAACTACCGGGTAATTTACCCAAAAAGTTCTAGGTAATTATTACGTATTTTCTTGTACCATGTAATTATGTGTATTTACCATGTAATAACATGGTAAATACCTGCATTAAGAACAGGAATAATTACCTGATATTTACCCATTAATTAAAGTGAAACTGGACTGTAAAAGAAAGCGTGTGTTGTTTCCATAATATTACCTGGTAATTGTATATTATAATTATAAAGATTTGAACAATGGCAAAACGTACAGTGTACAGTGTAAAACGTATTGCATAGTGTAAAACATAAAACTAGGCACAGTGTTGAAAATATAGGCACATTCAGTCAATCAATGCAACAAATAAAAAATACAGTGCATTCAATAACGATATAACAACATATTTAGATCTTAAACTGGCATGTCAAGGACCCCAGTATTATCTGCATTTGGCCATCACCCTTCATCTCAATTTTTTTTTCCAGAGACACTCACAAAAGCAGAGATTTGAGACCTGTAAACAACAAAAACACGGGGCGAACCACAATAAAATAACTTTTCATAAGTTTCAACACAAAATATGACAAGTTAATCATTTGCTTGCATATTTTACCAACTCTTGTTTTTTCCAGTGATGATTCTTGTTTTAAGTGTAATGAGATTTTTTTTTACTAAAATGAGACATTTTAACTAGAAATAAGACAAATATTCTTGTTAAGATTGTGAGTTTTTGCAGTGATCCATTTTACTTATCCTGTGAAGGACAGAGTCATATTGATAAGTTCAGAAAAGTGTTTTTTATTGTTGTGTTTTGATGTATTTGATGTAAGCCCAGTGGATATTTAAAGCTTACAGAAGGCTGCATTTAACTGCTGCTATGTCATTCCTGCAGTATTTCTGCAGCTGTTTTGGTCACTGCTATTATTTGTAATATATTATATTATTTGTAATCAGCACAAATTATCTGTCCCCATATGATAAAATCCACCATCCCCCCTGATTTTTTTTACAACTCAGTACTGGATATACAGGAGAACAATATGAGCGGGCGGCTCACTGTGGCGGCGATGATGCTCACAAGCCGCTCGCACAGACAACAGTCAAACCCCCCGACGGTGACGGCTCTTCACAACTCCACCATCCATTGTTGGGATGATTCCAGCCTGCGGGAGCTTTTGTCAGCCGTCCGTCGCGGAGCTGCCAGAGCTTATCTGACACCAGGAAGCCGCCTCAGCTCTTCCAGTGAAAATGAGACCCGAAGAAAAGTCGTGCTAATACTTGACGGGAGCAGAGCACTCGCTAAAGCTTTAATAAATCCCTCCAAACATGAATTTTGGACCAATGGGGGGGGGGGGGTAGTTAATGATGGGAGTGAAGCGCCAACGCCGTCCAATAGTCAGGCACCTCGGCTGTTTACCCAAATCTCTGAAATCCCTCTGCAAATGTTTGTTCAGCCCCGTCCCTGCAAGGACGGGCGTCTGGCCGCAGGGCCGCGGCGATGCCGTGCTGCGACCGTTACATCACTACGGCTACCCCCCCCCCACCGATCACGTGACCTCCCTGTCAGCGTTTCAGGAGCTGCTCGTGGTTTTTCTGCAGCGCGTCTTAATCCGTCTGCGCGGCGTGATGTTTCCACGAAGCGGCTGCAGAGTCAGACGAGCTCATTACATGCTCAAGCGAGCGTTTAAGTATGACTGTGTTCATATTTCTTCTTATCCACTCAACCCCCCCCCCAAACCGACTCTCTGCACCCAGACCAAAGCGGCTTTGAGCTCTCCGCTCTGACATCACCACACACACCATCAGCAGGCACAAACTCAGAGTCTAACATGGAAAAATGTATCTGTGATAAAACTGGACGGTCCATCACAATCATACCCAAAGATATTATCTCCAAATTTGAATATGATGACAAACCAATATGCTTCATAGACTACGTTTACATGCAGTCAAAATTCTTATTATTGCTAATATTCCGGTTACTGAAACATTCTGAATATTCTGTTTACATGGTAATTAATCATTCGGAATATCTGGATCAAACCAGCGACGCACAGAGAACATAATGACGTATTTCCCGTCATTTCCGCTTCTTCTTCCTGTATCCAAATTCAAAACAAATGCTGCTCCGCGCAACTTTTCTCTCTCCTTCTTGTAAATCTTCTATCCCGGTACTTTCCATCGTCTACAAATGCAGAAATGTTCATATCCTTCATTACATTTATGAAGTGATTAGTCTCCTCCTGGTCTTGTGTTTCTCCGTGTTTATAAGAACTTCCTGGACTCAAAAGACCATGATTCCTTGCTAACAGAGCATGTGCAGAAAACAAATTCCTGTTCCGTTTGTTCGGGATATTCCGTTTGGCGTTTTCATGACCAAATATTCAGGTTTTTAAAAACCGGAATATGAGCAAATTCGGGTTATTTAAAGGGGTTATTGGTGTTTACATGGCCGTGCAAAACCGGGTTATTGCCAATATTCGGGTTTTAAAAGGGTTATTGACTGCAGGTAAACGCAGTCATAGTCATAAGATGAAGTTCTCCAAGTCCCTTCCAAACTTTGATATATTTACAGTGGAATTAAACGTTTTTATACCACGGTCTGTTTGAATACTCCATTCTGATTGGCTGGCAGGTGTACATTAAAAGTGATAACCTACAACTAAAAAACATGTTCGGTCAAATTGCCTGATAACTTTAATATCATTGCACTGGATCAACTGCCAGGTGGTAACCACGGCAACGGAGATTCAGAGAAGAAGAGCCAGCTACCGCAGGACGGCTACATGAGGGATTTTGTCATTTCTTTTAATCTATTTGGTGAATTTAACAATTTAGATGACTGGGATGCAGAAGAGGAGGGAAAAGAAAATGAAAAGAAACCGGAGAAACGGCACAAGGAGGTGTTAATGAAACGTTTATTTATTTGAATGATTGATAGCCTAATATTTGTAGCTTAATTTAATGAAACGTTTATTTTTTTTGAATGGTTGATCATATATGTAGCTTAATAAAACGATTTAGGAAACTATCTGTGGACTTTGATTATTTGAAACAAATCTATTTCCTGTTTGTTACTGTAGCATAGAGGAGCTGAGCGGACTAGAATATATCCCGTTACTAAGTCTTATCTAAGGTCCGTCCTAGTTACTGGAGAATCAACACTGTGTCCGTTGCATAAGGACCTTATGGGACGGTAGTGATTGTTTCAGGTATTATGCTGCGTTCCATTTACCTCAGAAGTCGGAACTCGGAACTGGGAATGGCGTCACAGCAAAGTTATCAGCGTTCCAGTTACAAAGTCGGAAAACAAGATGGCCACGTCCACGAAAGCTGTTCTAGCGCCTGCCAACATAACAACATAGCCAACATAATAGTCCCGTTTTCAACCCTGAATTCACTCTTCTCTTCATAGAGGGTAGTAATCATCAGACACATGGCTAGGGTTGCCACCCGTCCTGTAAAATTGTCCCGTATTTTCATTAACCCCCATACACACGTCTGTCACACACACACCTCAACACTAAATTTGCATCTGTGCCCAGATCAGACAGCGCTGCGGGGAGGACGGGCTTCACTTCCAGGTAGGAGTTGGGAATTGGGAATTAAAAGTTCCGTATTGAACCAATACGGACATATATTATGCCAGGCCCGGTTCTACGAGGGTGCATAAGCAAGCATTACATTCTCAGTTTGTGTGTTTGCTCAGTTGAAAAGACGAAAAGAAAACGCGTGCTCGCATTAAACATGATTTATGGTTCCGCGTTAAATCGACGGCGTAGCCTACGGCGGTGAGTACGCGGCGACGCGTACTGTACGTTCGCGTTCCCAAGTATCCTACCCCGTAAGCTCTGCGTTGGTGCAACGCGGAACCATAAATCAACCAGTGTCCATCACTGCGTGCAGCAGTTTCCTGAACCAGCAAGACGCTGCTCTTATGGCTCACAGTTTATGAAAACCCCGAATAAAAAACAAATTAGAGAATATTTTATGAAATCAATAAACAATTCCATCATCAAAATTATAACAAAGGTTCAACATATCTTGCATTGAATGTAATAAGATTAGGTAATATATCAGTTTCACCTTTTAAGTTGAATTATTGAGATAAATTAACCTTTACACCATATTCTAGTTGAATTATTGAAATGAATTAACTTTTACACCATATTCTAGTTGAATTATTGAAATAAATTAACTTTTACACCATATTCTAGTTGAATTATCGAAATAAATTAAATTTTACACCATACTCTAGTTGAATTATTGAAATAATTTAACTTTTACACCATATTCTTCAACTGTAGTTATATTTTACATCTGGGCTGATGTGGACATACGTAGCATAGGAGGATATTTCAGTTGCTAGTATGGTTGTCTGTCTGTACAGTCATGCAAGTTCAATGCTATTAAAGAACATGTTTTTTTTCATATAAAATAAACACATTTTTCTGCAGTTTAGAAGTTTTGGGACTTTTTTTTGGCTCCTGCGCTGCTGAAATCGGGGCGTCCTTTATTTCTATTTCTGAAAGGTGGCAACCCTACACATGGCTCATATCTGACTTCACATAACATTTGCTTTAATTTTAGCAAAATGTTAATTTTTTTGTTAATTTCAAGTTAACATCTCTGATGTTTGGGATAAAGTCGTCCTCCCTTCCTTGGCTTGCCTCTTTTATTGTTCACACACTACAGGAGCTCTCTTCTACTTACTGTTTACAGCCGGGGCAGCCATCTTGGAATGTTAACTCGGGGGTGGTGAAGATTCTCTGACTTTCCGAGTAGGAAATTTCACTTCGAGGGGCGTTCCAGTTGAAAATTCCGACTCGGAACTCGGAAATTCCAACTTCCGAGGACAAATGGAATCAAACCCTCAGGTGTTACCAAGGAAACCGAGTTATGGCTTGTTAAAAAACTTTAATTTACCAGGTTCCAACGGCTGCAGACAAAAGATTAAATAGTCCGCTCAGCCGCTCAGCTGTGGCTTGTTATAAAACTAATGATTTCAACTGAAAACACATTAAAGCATGAATAACTGATTTAATATTTATGTTTTTTGGTAAGTGACTGTGGTATAAGCGGGATAATGCCCTTCGAGGTGTACATTAACATAAATATATGGACGACGCGGGGGCGTGAACCGTCCGACGCGAAGGGCATTATCCCTTACATATAAACACAAATAAGAAAAGTGCTGTACTTTAATAGCTTACTTTCAGTAACTCCAGATAAGGAGATATTTTGTGCCTTATTTTATTTTAATTTATATGTTTTCTTATGTTTTTATATTTGTATTATCCAATAGTAAATATCTACACTGAGAAAGATTGTATTTTACATACAAAATGAATATCTGTATGCCTGCAGTTTTTCAATAAAGTTTGGATAAAAAATAAAAAATAAAGTCTAGACCTTTGCTTGCTTGAAGAACCGGGGGGGTTGGGGGTGATTACACACAAAAAAGCATTTTAGTTCAGCTTCAGCACAAGACACGCTACAGAAACCCTCCGTTTGTGTCTGAAGCTCACGCTCCAGAAAACAGACGTCCCCTGAGCTCCTCAATCTCTGCGTCCGTCGAGTTAAATCGCTTCTCTCCCTGCAGCCTCCTTTAACCTGGAGGTCCTGATCCCGGGATTTTTGACCTGAACAAAACCACAGAACTACAATCAAAACCTTGTCCCATCTAATGTGACATGGCTTTGCTGGTAGATTACCGCCGTCCGGAGATGTTCCCCCTCCGACAACACGACTTAGGGCTGCGTGACATGCTCCCGAAATGAGAAAGTTGTCCTTTATCTTTTATAAAAAATTGATTTATATCTTTGCAAAAGTGAACAAAGGCAACCAGTGAACATAAAATCATGTTCCAGGAACAATGTTTTTAGCTTCTGAGGGTCATAATCCAACTGTTGGTTTGGAGCTGATCAGCGAGGCCTCCAAGTATAACCGTGAGCAACTCTCAGCTGTAAACGCTATTAAAGTTTCGTGCCTCAAAGGGATAACGAAACTTAAGGACCTTCACAACCAAGACTTTTATGTCCTTTTTAAAGCTCTCAAAAAAAAAAAAAATGTACTTGCCTACACTGCAAAAACTCAAAATCTTACCAGGAATATTTGTCTCATTTTTAGTCATCACCGGATAAATAACTTGTTATTTGACAATCTTCACCTGTTTCAAGTAAATTTTCACTTGAAATAGGGCTGGGCGATATGGACCAAAAGTCATATCTCGATATTTTCTAGCTAAATGGCGATACTCGATATATATCTCGATATTTTTTCTGTGCCTTAATTGGGGTTTCCCCCAAAGCATTATAGCATAGCATCTCTGTTAGCATCTCTGTTAGCTTCATTTTTTCTGAGGCAAACCCTTAAAAAAACAGTCAGTTTTAAGTCAAAGCCTCGTGCCAAATGTCACACAGGTTCCTTTATTAACAGGTCTGCACAAAATCAAAATGTATAAAACAAATGAAATAAAAATAAACTGCCTGCATATATAGAATAAAAATGCTTCTTGAATAAAATAAAACAAATATCCCTTTCCTGCATAACAATTAAATTAAAATACACTGTGCAATTAATACAATGTAGACAGTAACAGGCAGACTTTTCCACTGAGGTTGACAGTTGTGCAAATAACAAAACATTTGTGCAAATCTCAAATAAAACATTCAAGTCAATTTGTCACAAAATAAGCTATATCAAAATCGTAAAAAAAAAAAAAAAAATTTTTTTTTTTTTTTAATAATCGATATAAACGATATTGTCTCGTACCATATCGCGATTGAAAATATATCGATATATATTAAAATCTCGATATATCGCCCAGCCCTAACTTGAAATAAGTAGAAAAACCTGCCAGTGGGACAAGATTTATCTTCTCATTACAAGCAAAAAAATCTTGTCCCACTGGCAGATTTTTCTACTTATTTCAAGTGAAAATCTACTTGAAACAGGTGAAAATTGTTGTTTTTTCCAGTGATGAGTCTTGTTTTAAGTGTAATGAGATTTTTTTTTCCTAAAAATGAGACATTTTAACTAGAAATAAGACAAATGTTCTTGTTAAGATTTTGAGTTTTTGCAGATTGATTTGCAGATTTGATTGATTCGCTACGGGCTCTTGATCCTGAACAAGAGAGACTCATTTCTAGCATTTACAGCCTTATCAACTCTTCAGTGTCGGATTCTTGGGAGCAAGAGCTTGGAGTCATGCTACCTGATGATTACTGGCAACAAGTATTGCGGTTGGTTCATTCCTCTTCAATCAGTGCGAGGCACGGCCTACTACAATATAAAGTAAATAAAGTTCACTACACTAATTTATCCCAATGCAGCTGACTCCTGTAACAGGTGCAAACGATCCCCAGCGAACCGTTCTCACATGTTCTGGTCCTGTTTGCCACATTCTGGTCCAGAATCTTTAAAAAACTCACATATAACACAACCATCTCTCCTGAACCTCTCTTGGTTTTGTTTGCCCCCCTACAGCCTTTTACATACCTCTAGTTATACAGAATGTCCTTGCCTTCACCACCCTGTTAGACTCCTTAAATGGAAACACTCTCAACCTCCATCCCATAATAGGTGGGTAGAAGATGTTTTACTGGTCATGAGTCTAGAAAAGCTCACATTTTCCCCTCAATGGCTCCTTATATTCATTTGAAAGGACCTGGAGACGTCTGTTAAGTCATATTGAGTCTTTGACATTTGAATTATTAATTCCTTTTTTTCTTTTTTAGGGCCCGAGCACTGACAGTGCGAAGGCCCTATTGTATCTGTAGGAATTTTTATTTATTTATTTTTTCTCGTTTTTATTTTTTCTGACGAAATGAGGGCCTTTTTTCCCCTAAACGTGCCCCAAAAGTCACCAAATTTTGCACGCAAGCCAGGCCTGCCGAAAAATGTGATATTTAATGGTTTGTATTAATGGGCGTGGCCTAACGGCTCATCAGCGCCCCCTAGAAAACTTTGTGCCTCAAGCCCCACAATACGACGTACATGCACGAAAATCGGTAAACACCTGTATCATGTCCCAACTTAAAGAAAAGTCTCTTGGCGCCATGGCTGAAACCAAACAGGAAGTCGGCCATTTTGAATTAATCGTGTCATTTTGGCGCAATTTATGCCATTTCTTCGGCCATTAATGCGGCCCGAACCGTAAAGTGCACCCAGGTGTGTTATACATCAAAATGTGCATCTCCATCCTGCGACGATGGGCATTACTTTTCTCAGTCAAAAGCGTTACCGTGGCGACGATAGATTCCAAAAAGCGCATCCCCTCTTCATCTGATTGGTTGATATCTGATATTTCCTACTTTCTGCCATAACTTTTGAATGGTTTGATATAGAGAGTCGTGGGTGGTTTCATCCGCTAAATATCCAGGCCTGAAGAATCTACATGAAGTCATACAAGCTTCCACTGCAGCATGAACGTGCACAAGGGTGCGAGGGGCCGTTCATCGCTCATTCATTTTTTTTCTTTTTCTTTATATTTGGTTGGGTTTCTTGTATATGGGTCTGTTGTGAGTGCTGGGGACAGGATGGGAATGTAGGAGGGATATAAAAAGATGGAAGTATTCCCTGTTACATTGCTGTAGTACTGTTGTATCTTGTGAAACCACTTCCAATAAAAAAAGATAAGTGTATATATATATATATATATATATATATATATATATATATGTATAAAGTTTTGTCCCAGAGGTCGACTGAACTCAGCGTGCAGATGAACCCGAGCTTCGACTGTTAACGTGTGTATTTTTAGTGGTTTTAAATTAATGCTAATGACAACTAATGACTTACAGGCAGCTGAAGAGGACGTCTCTTTTAACACACACACACACACACACACACACACACACACACACACACACACACACACACACACACACACACACACACACACACACACACACACACACACACACACACACACACACACACACACACACACACACACACACACACACACACACACACACACACACACACACACACACACACACACACACGGCCATTTATTTTTAAACATTGCCATAAACTATAAATTTGAATTAGTCGATCAATAAATAAAAAAAAGGATATTTTCAGCACCTTTGTTGTGAAACAACGTGGGTTAATGTTCCCGCTCCAGCTCCATGTGTGTGTGTGTGTGTGTGTGTGTGTGTGTGTGTGTGGGGGGGGGGTCGGGGGGTCGGGGGGGTCCCCAAACATGTGGTCCGAACACTCATCCCCTGTCAGTTGCTAATTTTACCAGTGACCTCCCGGCCGGCCTTTTGAAGCTCCGCCGCTGTGATGCAACAAAAAGTTTCCCTTTCACTCCGTTAACACGGCAGGAATTTCCCAAATGGGCTTCAGGGTTTTCTCCGACCAGTTTCTGCTAACCCTTTTCACCTTTTTCCTCAACACCCTGCCGGATCTTTGAGATCCTGCAATCAGCTGCTACCGGTCGCCCCCAAAACACGACTGGGCCAAAGGTCACAGGTCACAGAGACTCTGGGATAACCTGCCCGTGCACGTCTGATCTGTACGATCACTTCAGGTTTTAAAATCAGCTCTAAAAACACACTTTTTCTCCCTGATTTTGATTAGTTTAAGTGGATTTTGGCAACATTTGATCTCAAACATATTCTAGTTTTTTATTATTTTACTCTTATTTTTTATTTCATTTTTATTGTTCAATTTTGTTTTGAGGGAGGGGCAGGTATAATAAGATTTTCTTCTTCCTGCTTCTTTCTGGTTATGGAATATGCTTTTAATTGTGTTGTTATTTTACCTGTTTGTTGTTTGATTTTTGTTTGCATATTTCCATGATCAGAATAAATAAAAAATGAAATGAAATTCTTGTATTTTGTATTCATCTTATTGTATTTATTTTAAGATATATATATATATATATATATATAAAAATGAAATAACAAAAAATAAATAAATACAATTAAATAGAAACAAATAAGATTAAATAAATATATATCTAGACACATTCACCCTTCCACACATGCATCAAAACACGGACATTACAAGAACTTTCATCAACACATTAGCTCCTGTTTTTGTTGAGAGTAGTTATTGCTGTTGGGTAAAAGCTGTGTTTGAGTCTGTTTGTCCTTGTTTTCTTTAGTCTGTATCGTTTCCCAGACGGCAGCAGTTCAAACAGTGAGTGTCTGGGGTGTGAAGTGTCTTTTATTATATTTTGGTCTTTTTTCTTCCAGTGTGGAGCGAGGGCAGCCGATGATCTTCTGGGCGGTGGTGACGACCCTCGGGAGTGCTAATATCTGCCTTTCATTCAGCTGTTTTTAAACTGTTTGGTCAACCTTGTTTGTTTTGAACTGTAAACTATAAATAAAGTTTGAGTTGAGTTGAGTTTCACCACCCCCCTCACTCTTTTATTTTTCAAAAAAACAAGTTGCAAGACAGCAAAACATTTGGAGTAACTCCCACGGACGCAGGTGTTTGCTACAAACGTCGCCGGGGATGTTTCCCTCCCTTTTTCAGCCTCAACCACAAGATGTGGGGGCCGATAAACAGGAGGCCAGTTTTTCCACTCGGGAGGCATTTTTTAAAAATATAAGTACCAGGTGCCTTTATTAACTTTACTTCTCTCAAATGTTTCCACCCAAAAAAAAAAGGGTGTATTCTGGAAAGCGGCGACACATGGAAACTATTAGCAGGAATTAGGAGCCTTGAACGAGCCTCTACAAACAAGCAGATGACCGCCGAGCCCCGCCCTCAAACAACAACCATAACGTCTCGTTAATGTATAGGTGTGAACGGAAACGGAGACAACACAGCGACCGAAACCCCCCAGTCTCGACTTTTACAACCACTCGCTAAAGGACTTTCCAGGTTCAAGTGTAACGCAAGGCTCCGCTCAGCGATCATGTGGACGGATGACTCACATTCCTGGTAGGACACCCTTGGCATGGAATCAGTACAGCTGGGAAGCCCCGCTCTGGAAGCCCCTAAATGTCCCCAGAACCCCCCCCCCCACACGACCTCATACCAACCCGCTAAGCTGCCGGTTAAAAATAAACCACCCAAGACACTGCATCGGTCCTGATGGCATGCGTCTCCATGGCAACCCACAATGACAAGCGGTCGGACGTGTGATGCAGGATCTTGGGAGGAATCGTGTGCCGTGCAGGGACGGAGGAGGAGGAGGAGGGGACGGAGAAGAGGACCAGGAGGCAGCTGCAGCAGCGAGGAGAAACCCCCCGTCTCGGCCTCCGTCACTGGCATGCCCTTCGCCGCTGAACTAAAGTCGTTTAACCAACCTGGAGTTCATATTAAAGGGGACCTATTATGGCATCTGATACCTATTTTAAACAGGCCTTGGATGTCTTAAAAACAAGCTGTGGCAGGGTGCAGGATTGGGGCGTGGTCTGCAGGGGAGAGAGGGATTGCGGGGGAGTTGGCGCACAGGTGACGCGGCTGGAACAGCTGATGGTACACAGGTGTGCCTAATTCAGTAGTGTGCAGGCCCTGGAGAAAGAGGAGGAACGACACAGAGCTGAGTGCCGATCTGTGTCTGGCTGAAAGAACCACGATTTCTGCACCAAACCCCAGCTCCTCTGTCCTGTCGGTCCACCCCAGTAGCACGAGCATGTTACAGTGGCGCCCAACGTGGGGCCCTACAGGATGACGGAGGAACGGACCCTCGAGACGCTGGCGCAGGTGCTGGCAGACCTGGCGCTGGAGGCGCTGGTGGCGCAGCAGCTGGCAGGCCGTGAGGCGGAGGCTGGAGGCCGCCAAGGGACGGCTCCTGAGGCGGCCCCAGCAATGGCGGGACCCGCAACACGACCGACCCTGGCGCCACGCCAGTGGTTCACCACCACACCGGAGGTTCGGCACGGCGGCCCTGGAAGCGGTCCTGGACGCGACGGCTCTGGAGGCGGACCAGCTGCTGGAGCAGTGCTGCGTCGGGGAGGGGGTGGTCCTGGGCGCACCTCGGCCGGCGCTGCAGATTCCATCTGCCCCGAGGCCACCCTCGGCTCAGTCCCGAGGGCGGCCCTCTCGCCGGTCGGCCCAGAGGGCGACCCCCCAAACAGTCTCGGGTACTCCGGCCTGGAGGACCCGGGAACCTGGAGGACCCGGTGGCCTCAGGCCTGGGGGCTCAGATCAGACAGATAAGAAGGCCCAAGACCGTATACTATATGCCAGGGGTTCTTAACCTTTCTGACCTTGGGGCCCAATTTTTTCAGTACAGAGTGGCCCGGGGCCCGTTAAATATTAACACTGTATAGCAGGGGTATTCAACTTTAAGAGGTCCATTTAGAGAAAATTTACTCAAGCGAAGGTCCAGAACATCATAATAAATATATATATATATATATATATATATATATATATATATATATATATATATATATATATATATTTATTTATTTATACATACATTCAAGTAGCCTCATAGTTGTATCAACATCTGCATATGACTGTTATATTAAAAAAGTACATATTTGCCCATTAACATGTGTAACTTCAATTACACATGTTACACAAGTAGATTTTATTTTATTTTCCAAATGCTATCTTATTTTATTTCTTTACCAGCAGTTTGAATTTCCCCTTTTCTTTGTTAATTGTCTCAACACATTTTTATAATAAATGAATATAAACACATCTTAACAATTGAACAGTTTTGCAGTTTTTATTTCTTCCCCTTAATCTTATGTCCCCACTTTCTGTCGTTCAGTGAGAGAACTGAGCTCTAATTTCTCCTGACAGGACTTTAAATCTGGTCTGGATGGCGTCAGAATCTCATGCACATGTGAAGGTGCTCATTGGTGAGCCCGAGCGGCACCGACCTCCCCGGCCGCGTGGACGCGCCGGGATAAATGATCATGCCGCGCTCGCTCGCTCTGGGAACAGACCCAAGTAATCGATCCCTGATCCTGGCGGATCTAAACCTACTCTGTGCAAAATGAAGGATTTTCTCTATAAATACACACCATTTCTCTTACTATTACACGTACAGCTAGCTGAGGATCTTCTTCTCCTCATTTGGTCGGGAGTTACTATGCAGTCCCGCGGCCCTCGCGGCCCACACGTACAAAACTGATTTTCTTTCACGGCCCACTAGATGGCGCTCGCGGCCCAAGTGTGGGCCGCGGCCCTATGGTTAAGAATCACTGCTATATGCTATATACAGTAATCCCTCATTTTTTGCGGGGGTTACGTTCCAAAAAGAACCCATGATAGGTGAAATCCATCCATCCATCCATCCATTCTTCCATCCATCCATTATCTATACCCGCTTTATCCTTTGCAGGGTCACGGGGTCTGCTGGAGCCTATCCCAGCTATTTTCAGGCGAGAGGCAGGGGTTACACCCTGGACAGGTCACCAGTCCATCACAGGGCCACATATAAACACACAACCATGCACACTCACACCTACGGGCAATTTAGAATGATCAATTTACCTAGCATGCATGTTTTTGGACTGTGGGAGGAAACCGGAGTACCCGGAGAGAACCCACGCAAGCACGGGGAGAACATGCAAACTCCACACAGAAAGACCCTGCTGGGGCCTAGGTGAAATCCGTGAAGTAGTAACCTTTATTTTCTTTACAATTATAATACAAGGCTTCAAATTGCGGAGATCAGCACCGCCCCACCGCGACCCGAGTAAGTGGATCTGAACGTGAGAATTGGTGCAGAACGTTTTGACGACATTATTGGAGAAAATTTGCAAAATTAAATTTGGCAAGCTGTTTTACGTACATGTACAGTACATATTAAACTGTAACGTTATTGACACATGGGAAGTGAAGAAGCGAGGAGACTGTTTAGCCAATCAGAATGCAGAACACGATGCCCAATGCAAATCCGTGAAGCAGCGGGACGTGAAAGGTGAACGGTGTTATAGCGAGGGATGACTGTATATCAAGATATATAAAACACACACAAATACGAAGGTCGATTCATTATAAAAAGACCAGATAAAGTACAATACTGCTACTAGGAGTTAAAATAAGCCACGTCGACTTAAACCAAGGTCCTAAAGTTAATTTGGTGATGAATAAACCGTCAACCCCGTCACCTCATAAATCCAGTGAAAGCTCACAGCCAGGGCGGCTTACATCCTCCTAAACTCTTATTACCCTCCGTCCTGCATTTTTCAAGTTCTGACGGAGGTGGAGAGAAGCCCAAACTGGGTCAAACTGGTTACTCATGAAAACCTTATATAGATTTAGCTGGAAAAACTGAAGTGTTTTCATATAAACGTTAAAGAGGACGACCGCTCGTAGAAAATATAGCCAAATAGACTGAAACTTCTACTTTTCTGTGCATTCCTCTGCACCATTTCTTAGAAAAAGGTAACTATATAAATGCAAATCTGAGAAAATATAACTAAAATCACAAAAAGCATGTGGGTAATTAATATAGAGAGAGCATTGAGTGTGACAGGGCCTCTGGGGATCCTTCGGCGGATGCCATCAGCTTCGGATCGTAACAGGATGAATAGGGGTTTATTTTGGCTCGATAGCGCTGCGGACTTCCCCAAAAAGCCATTTCACTATCCAATTTAGAGCTGCAGTGAATGCTGGGAGGTGATGCCTTACATTTGTCAGCTGCACAAGCAATTACTTCGTTGGCTATGAGGTGAGACTGCATCGGCCTGCAGGAGAAGAGATGTGGAAATGATGGTGGACCGGGGTCCGCGTTGATTTGACTGTGATACAACTCAGGTGGTTTATTTCTAATCCATTCTCAAATACAAATAACCAAAAACTTGAGCCCCAGAGTATCTCATCTTGCAGAAAGTTGTTTAATGATACGAGTGAGGAAGGAAGTCTGAGGATTCTCTGCTCAGGCCTTTGCCATTATGACCCGATCCCAGAAAAGCAGGAGAAATGGATCAATAAAAGGATAGAAATCATTTGCAAAAAAGATTCAAAAGACGCAGAGAGGACCACCAACCTGACACTTGCAAACCAGTTGAATGGAACTGCTTCAATGTCAAATAAATGAATTAAGTTTGTCCAATTGAAGTCAACTAAAATGTGGTAACTATTCATTCGGGAGCAGCTATGGAAGCTACTAACTTTACTGCAGCCTTATGATGCAAAAGTGTTTTCCTGTACCAAACAGCATCATAGTGGAGTTGAACTCAGACCTGCATTAGACAGAAATCTTTTTCATTTTTTAGTAAAACTGAATGCTCCCACGGCTGAGACTACTGTACATCCATTTCTGAAGAACGAGCTTGCAAAGCACTGATCGAGTGTCTCTTTAAAAAGGTGTGCAAAGGTTCAGTCCCATGTGGAAGTAAGAGTCGTTGCAGCTTCTGCTGCAAAAGCGGGTCAGTCACCATTGACCTCCATGTTAAAATGTCCCATCATATCCCCGACCTGCATCAGCAGCAAGCAGTTTTTATTCTTCCATCAAATCAACATGTGAAAATAGAGCTGTAAGCAGTACTCGAGTTGTAAAAAAAAAAAAAAATCAGAGTAAGAAAAATCTTTCAGTGGAACAAGATTTTGTTGCTTGTAATAAGAAGTTAAATCTTGTCCCACTGGCAGATTCTTCTACTTATTTCAAGTGAAAATGTACTTAAAACAGGTGAAAATTGTCAAATAAGTTATTTTTCTGGTGTTATTTTTCTGGTGATGACTCACATCTCGAAACCACATTCATTGATGAAATGATATAAGGGATAGAAAGGGGGGATGGCAGTTTTACAGGGGGGATGATTTGGACCGTTTTTATTTCAGGGGGGGATGCCATACCCCCTAATCCTCCCTCAACTCCAGTACTGGCTGTAAGTGTCTGCCGGTAACTGCAGATATTTCAGCGGGGATCAGCTGAAGGAGCTGGTGGCCACAGCAAACTTTGATTGGCTTTCCAGGCAAGATGTCTGCGAGCCCCTTCAGAAACCAACAGGTCACATGACTGATGCTTCGTCTTGGTCCTTGGATGTCTTTTGCATCGTGTGACACATCCTAATGTCCCTCTAATGCAGGGGTCAGCTCTTTAGCGCCGCCCTAGTGGCTCCTGGAGCTTTTGCAAAAATGTTTGACCTTTTTTTTTCCTTTTTTTCTTCTTTTTTCCTTTTTTTCTTCTTTTCTTTTTTTCTTCTTTTTTCCTTTTTTTCTCCTTTTTTCTCTTTTTTCCTTTATTTTTTTCTTCTTTATTCCTTTTTTTATCTTTTTTTCTTTTTTTTTCTTCCTTTTTTTCTTTATTTTTTTCTTATTTTTTTCCTATTTTTCTTCTTTTTTTCCCTTTTTAATCTCGGCATTTCAACTTTTTTCTCAATATTTCTACTTTTTTCTCAACATTTCCACTTTTTTCACAAAATCCTGACTATTTCCTCGACATTTCGACTTTTTTCTCAACATTTAGACTTTTTTCTCGAGATTTCGACTTTTTTTGGAAATAGATGGGGGAGGGAAATGTATTTTTTGTTTTAATATGGTTTCTATAGGAGGACAAACATGACACAAACATTCTTAACGTTTTCCAATGCTGTAAAAATGTGTAGAATAAATATTAAATTTGAACATTTCTGTTAACGAAGATTTGCGTCAGAGCCTGCGACACACGTTTCAACCAGCAGGGCGGCACCAGGCAGGAGGCTGTTGGAAACAAACCGGCCAAAGGGATTGTTTCCAAAGGGTAAGAGAGAAAAATAACTGAGGAGAAAAGAGGATTCAATGTTTCTTGGACCTAATCATTTGCATTTGTTGCCTGAATGTTTGCTCTGTAGCGAGAAGTTGTCCAATAACAAAAAGAGTCATGTGGAAAGACATTTGCATGCTACATTTGCAGCTGAGGACCCAGTTATAACTAATATAGATACATGCAGCATGTGTTGCCTTCATTCTAAGGCTTATACAAGACTTTTAATTTTTTGCGGCTCCAGACATATTTGTTTTTTCTGTTTTTGGTCCAATATGGCTCTAAAACATTTTGAATTGCTGACCCCTGATCTAATGTACGGTAATGGAAAACTACACAGCAAAAACAGCCTTAAAATAAGCCTAATATTCCATATATCTAGTCAAAAATGTCTTATTTTAAGCTAAATATCTTGAGGGTAAATGAGTAGTCTCAAGTAGTCTTTTATTTTACCTTCTTGGAAATAAGTTTCTGCCATGCATTTTGTCCAAAACCATCGTTTGGAGGGAACTTTTCAAAAACACTGTCATCAAGTTGTGACATTGTAACAACGGATCTGGATGAAAGGATTAGTTCCTGTTTGAAACATCATTGAAAAAAAACTGTAAGCAGCATAAAACAACATTCAATCTCATGCATAAAGCCTTACTATTCACACGTCACACGGAGCTCCTATGAATATCCTGCCAGTGATTCATCTCATCTGCATCTCTCTCCATGTTTTACACATCCTTTTATTTATCGTTTCTTTTCTTTTTCTTTATAAGGATTAGTTTCAGTTTCGTCTGTTACATATTCACCTCTACGGTACGTCTTATGTGCTTAATGATACTGTTTGTAATAAGAAAACCAATAAAACGGGAATTAGGAAAAAAAAAAAAACAGTCAGACTTCATATGTTCGTTATATGATGCATCGTAATATATTGGTTGAATGTCGACTTCTAAAGTCGTGCAGGGAAACGCAGCCCAGGCCTTAAATATTAACTGTCACGTACGTCATGATGCAATAATTTAATGATTTCTCCAGGCCTGCCCTGGTCATGTGACAAGTCTATAAACACGACTTTGTTCAAATATAACTGACCCAATTAAAGCAAAAAAAAAACAAACGAAAAAAACGTCTTAAATACCCCGATCGACTTCCCTTAGACTTCAGACTGAATAAAAACGATTCAGGCCAATTTGGCTGCTGAAATAATCTCTTATGCCCCGTTTCCACGTAGCAAAAACTGTGGTGTTTTCATGCGTTTTGGCCGTTCGTTTACACGAAAACGAAGCTCAAAGTCACCAAAAACCATCATTTCTGAAAACTCCGGCCAAAGTGGAGATTTGCAAAAACTCTGACTTCACGTTTGCATGTAAACAGAGAAAAAACTGACATTTAGGCTTCAGAACGTCACATTATGCAACAGAGACGTCACCGGCGTCATGTGTGCGACCTGTGTTTACAATTTGTTTGGCCACGTGTTATTTGTTGATGTTTTTTTCCAGGATTCTGATTGGCTAGCATGACTTTATCTTCTCGTTACACTGCCCCCTGTAGGTTTGGCTGCTCATAGCACCTTAACACCGTATTTATGCGAGTTCGTGTAAATGATGGTATTTTTCAAAACGTAGAGGGGGAAATATCCTTTTAGAATAGAATAGAATACTGTAATTCTATGGCGGGTATTGCACGATTCTATGGCAGGTATTGCACAATTCTATAGCAGGGATTGCACGATTCTATAGCAGGGATTGCACGATACTATGGCAGGTATTGCACGATTCTATAGCAGGTATTGCACGATTCTATAGCAGGTATTGCACGATACTATGGCAGGTATTGCACGATTCCATGGCAGGTATTGCACGATTCAATGGCAGGTACTGCACGATTCTATAGCAGGTATTGCACGATTCTATAGCAGGTATTGCACGATACTATGGCAGGTATTGCACGATTCCATGGCAGGTATTGCCCAATTCCATGGCAGGTATTGCACGATTCTATGGCAGGTATTGCACAATTCTATAGCAGGTATTGCACGATTATATAGCAGGTATTGCACGATTCTATAGCAGGGATTGCACGATTCTATAGCAGGTATTGCACGATTCTATGGCAGGTATTGCACGATTCTATGGCAGGTATTGCACGATTCTATGGCAGGTATTGCACAATTCTATGGCAGGTATTGCACGGTTCTATGGCAGGTATTGCACGATTCGGTCAGTATTGCACATAGAAAAAGTCAGTTTGAGTATTTAGCAGTATTGAGTTTATGGCTGAGTATAGTTATTTTTTGTAAATACCTGGCTATGTGTAAAGTGGCCTTAGATGTTTTTAGCCACAAACGAATTGGACCTCGATATTACAGGAAGGAAGGAAGGAAGGAAGGAAGGAAGGAAGGAAGGAAGGAAGGAAGGAAGGAAGGAAGGAAGGAAGGAAGGAAGGAAGGAAAAAGGAAGGAAGGAAGGAAGGAGGGAGAAAGAAGGAAGGAGAAAGAAGGAAGGAAGGAGAAAGAAGGAAGGAGAAGGAAGAAGGAAGGAAGAGGAGGAGTAGTAAGGAAGGAAGAGGAGGAAGGAAGGAAGGAGAAAGAAGGAAGGAAGGAAGGAAGGAAGGAAGGAAGGAAGGAAGGAAGGAAGGAAGGAAGGAAGGAAGGAAAGGAGGAGTAGTAAGGAAGGAAGAGGAGGAATGAAGGGAGGAAGGAAGGAAGGAAGGAAGGAAGGAAGGACGGAAGGAGAAGGAAGGAGAAGGAAGGAAAGGAGGAAGGAAGGAAGGAAGGAAGGGAGGGAGGAAGGGAGGAAGGGAGGAGACAAGGAAGGAGAGGGAAGAAGGAAGGAAAGGAGGAAGGAAGGAGAAGGAAGAATGAAGGAAGAGGAGGAAGGAAGGAAGGCAGGAAGGAAGGAGAAGGAAGTAAAGAAAGGAGGAGTAGTAAGGAAGGAAGATGAGGAAGGAAGGAAGGAAGGAAAGAAGGAAGGGAGGAGACAAGGAAGGAGAAGGAAGAAGTAAAGAAAGGAGAAGGAAGAAGGAAGGAAAGGAGGAGTAGTAAGGAAGGAAGAGGAGGAAGGAAGGAAGGAGAAAGAAGGAAGGAAGGAAGGAAGGAAGGAAGGAAGGAAGGAAGGAAGGAAAGGAAGGAAGAGGAGGAATGAAGGGAGGAAGGAAGGAAGGAAGGAAGGAAGGAAGGAAGGACGGAAGGAGAAGGAAGGAAAGGAGGAAGGAAGGAAGGAAGGAAGGGAGGGAGGAAGGGAGGAAGGAGAAAGAAGGAAGGAAGGAAGGAAGGAAGGAAGGAAAGGAGGAGTAGTAAGGAAGGAAGAGGAGGAATGAAGGGAGGAAGGAAGGAAGGAAGGAAGGAAGGAAGGAAAGGAGGAGTAGTAAGGAAGGAAGAGGAGGAAGGAAGGAAGGAAGGAAGGGAGGGAGGAAGGAAGGAAGGAAGGAAGGAAGGAAGGAAGGAAGGAGAAGGAAGGACGGAAGGAAGGAAAGAAGGAAAGAAGGAAGGAAGGTAGGAAGGAAGGAGGAAGGAAGGAAGGAAGGGAGGGAGGAAGGGAGGAAGGGAGGAGACAAGGAAGGAGAGGGAAGAAGGAAGGAAAGGAGGAGTAGTAAGGAAGGAAGGAAGAGGAGGAAGGAAGGAAAGAAGGAAGGAGAAGGAAGTAAAGAAAGGAGGAGTAGTAAGGAAGGAAGATGAGGAAGGAAGGAAGGAAGGAAGGAAGGAAGGAAGGAAGGAAGGAAGGAAGGAAGGAAGGAAGGAAGGAAGGGAGGGAGGGAGGGGTGGAGGAAGGAAGGAGAAAGAATGAAGGAAGGAAAGGAGGAGTAGTAAGGAAGGAAGGAAGAGGAGGAAGGAAGGAAAGAAGGAAGGGAGGGAGGAAGGGAGGAAGGGAGGAGACAAGGAAGGAGAGGGAAGAGTAGGAAGGAAAGGAGGAAGGAAGGAGAAGGAGAGGAAGGAATGAAGGAAGGAGAGGAAGGAAGGAAGGAAGGAAGGAAGGAGGAAGGAAGGAAGAAAGGAGGAGTAAGGAAGGAAGAAGAGGAAGGAAGGAAGGAGGAAGAAGGAAGGAAGGAAAGGAAGGAAGGAAGGAGAAGGAAGAAGGAGAGGAAGGAAGGAAGGAAGGAAGAGTAGGAAGGAAGGAGAGGAAGGAAGGAAGGAAGGAGGAAGAAGGAAGGAAGGAAGGAAGGAAGGAAGGAAGGAAGAGGAAGGAGTAGTAAGGAAGAAGGAAGATGAAGGGAAGGAAGAGAAGGAAGGAAGGAAGGAAGGAAGGAAGGAAGGAAGGAAGGAAGTATATAATAAGGTAAGGAAGGAATTGAAGTAAGGAAGGAAGAGGAGGAAGGAAGGAAGGAAGGAAGGAAGGACGGAAGGAGAAGGAAGGACGGAAGGAAGGAAAGAAGGAAAGAAGGAAGGAAGGAAGGAAGGTAGGAAGGAAGGAAGGAGGAAGGAAGGAAGGAAGGAAGGGAGGGAGGAAGGGAGGAAGGGAGGAGACAAGGAAGGAGAGGGAAGAAGGAAGGAAAGGAGGAGTAGTAAGGAAGGAAGGAAGAGGAGGAAGGAAGGAAAGAAGGAAGGAAGGAGAAGGAAGAATGAAGGAAGAGGAGGAAGGAAGGAAGGAAGGAAGGAGAAGGAAGTAAAGAAAGGAGGAGTAGTAAGGAAGGAAGATGAGGAAGGAAGGAAGGAAGGAAGGAAGGAAGGAAGGAAGGAAGGAAGAAAGGGAGGGAGGGAGGGGTGGAGGGAAGGAAGGAGAAAGAATGAAGGAAGGAAAGGAGGAGTAGTAAGGAAGGAAGGGAGGGAGGAAGGAAGGAAGGAAGGAAGGACGGAAGGAGAAGGAAGGACGGAAGGAAGGAAAGAAGGAAAGAAGGAAGGAAGGAAGGAAGGTAGGAAGGAAGGAAGGAGGAAGGAAGGAAGGAAGGAAGGGAGGGAGGAAGGGAGGAAGGGAGGAGACAAGGAAGGAGAGGGAAGAAGGAAGGAAAGGAGGAGTAGTAAGGAAGGAAGGAAGAGGAGGAAGGAAGGAAAGAAGGAAGGAAGGAGAAGGAAGAATGAAGGAAGAGGAGGAAGGAAGGAAGGAAGGAAGGAAGGAAGGAAGGAAGGAAGGAAGGAAGGAAGGAAGGAAGGAAGGAAGGAAGAAAGAAAGGGAGGGAGGGAGGGGTGGAGGGAAGGAAGGAGAAAGAATGAAGGAAGGAAAGGAGGAGTAGTAAGGAAGGAAGGAAGAGGAGGAAGGAAGGAAAGAAGGAAGGAAGGAGAAGGAAGAATGAAGGAAGAGGAGGAAGGATGGAGACAAGGAAGGAGAAGGAAGAAGGAAGGAAACGAGGAGTAGTAAGGAAGGAAAAGGAGGAAGGAAGGAGAAGGAAGGAAGGAAGGAAGGAAGGAAGGAAGGAAGGAAGGAAGGAAGGAAGGAAGGAAGGAAGGAAGGAAGGAAGGAAGGAAGGAAGGAAGGAAGGAAGGCTGAAACCGCAGCCTCATCCAGATCATGAACCTCCGGGGAGCTGCAGGTTGTGAGGACGAGGCGGCTGCTAAGAGACGGAGCCACAACAATCACCGGTTATCTCTCCGGTGCACGGCAGTCACGGTTCAGGACAGAAGGACACACTCAAAATCCTGTCGTTTCCGTTCACTATTCGATTCTTGAGGAACTTACACCTTACTTAGACTAAGACCGCTTCAGTTACCGACTGCACTCACACGACGCACAACCTCCTTGAGGAAGAGGCCAACCGGCTCCAGACTATATTTAATACAGACACGTCTCACCTTTAACTTGAACCCGACCTGTTCAGCCTCCTTTCAGCACAGGAGACGACTCAATTTCTTCTCCGGCTGCCTTTTTTTTTTTTTCACCTTGCACTCTGACTCTTACCTTTATTTATCTTTTTTTCAAGTGTCCAAGTGTCCTTTCTTTTCTACCTCAGTTTAGTTTTTATCTATTATATTTATACCGGACTGCTATGACAACAAAATGTCCCCTTGGGGATGAATAAAGTCAATCTATCTATCTATCTATTGTCATGGAAAAAATCAAACATTATAGGCTTTATAACAAAAGGTCAACAGCTGTAAGGAGCAGGATGTAAGAGGGGGATATAAAAGATGTAAATGCAGATGAAAGGGTCACATCTCTTTTGCAATGTATACCTTCCTGTAAGAGGACTAGCACCTACGTGTCGGGTGCAGGGGGCCACAGTGTCCCTTGAATGACCCGTCAGGTTTCCTGCCTTTCATCTAACCTGTCAGGGCCTACCTATTCCCATATAAAAAGAAGTATAACAACATGTTGCCCTCAGGCCCTATTTCCACGTAGCAAAAACCGTGGTGTTTTCATGCGTTTTGGCCGTTCGTTTACACGAAAACGAAGCTCAAAGTCACCAAAAACCATCATTTCTGAAAACTCCGGCCAAAGTGGAGATTTGTAAAAACTCCGTCTTCACGTTTGTTTGTAAACGGAGAGAAACGGATATTTAGGCTTCAGAACGTCACATTATGCATCAGAAACGTCACCAGCGTCATGAGTGCGACCTGTCCCAGTGCGCAAAAAGACGTCTAAACAACGTCTTTTTAAGGTCGCAGTTTTGACGTCCCAGGAGGGTACAGGAATGTAACGCCAGATGACGTCTTTTTTTTACGTTCTTTTGACGTCGGGTATCAACGTCAACAGGACCTCCAGATAAGGGCCAATTCTAGTCCAAAACAGGTCATTAGGGACGTCTTCCTAACGTCTTTTTCGACATTGGAATGGACGTCTTTCTTTTACGTTCTTTTGACGTCGGGTATCAACGTCACTAGGACCTCCAGATAAGGGCTAATTCTAGTCCAAAACGGACGTCTTCCTAACGTCTTTTTCGACATTGGAATGGACCTCTCCCCTCCTTACCTCAGTAGTGCAGCCATTAAAGGACTACTCTAACAGAACCATAATTTGCCCATTATCTACTCTGCCTCATGACTATGGATACCCTAAAACACCTTTTTAATTTCAAAAAAACAATTTCAGATTCCGGGGACAGCAGCTGTTTGGATATGGCAACTAGCTATAATGTAGTTTCCATAACACCATTGTATGAAAATCAGCTGCTGTTCCCTGAATCTGAAATTGTGTTTGGAAATTTCAAAGTGTTTCAAGGCATTCATAGACATGAGGGTGAGTAGGTAATGGCAAATTATGGTTCTACATTTGAGGAGTCCTTTTAATGTATTCTACCCAAAACTCAATTTGCTAAACGAGATCACCATAGACAAACAGGTCACCTCTTACCCATAGGCTGGTTAAATTAAGATTGACGATTTTCAAAGCAAATAGTTAAACACAGTTTAACACCCAGCAATGGTGGCATTTTAAGAGAGTTCTTGAAAAGTAAGACTTGAACAGTAAACAAAGCCGATCTTCAGACAAATGCGACAATCTCACCCACACCAGACTGAAGTTCCTTGATGCTCCATGTATGCAAACAATACAAAATAGCATTTCATGACAATTATTTTGATTGCATTTTCAAAAGAAATCACAATTCAGTATAATCAAAATTCACTGGTTTTTAGAGAGCAATAAAATAGGAACATTTTTTTTCCATTTTTAAAACAGAGCATGCAATACAAAGTAAAATTCAAATAGTAACTGTGACAGCCTGGCTCTTACAGCCATGACAAGGAGGGAGACACACCATGATAAGGAATAATAAAATACGTTTATTAATAAGAAACGACTTAACTTAAATATGTCCAACAAAAGATTACAAAACATGGGATGTGGATGTCAGTAAAGTAAGCATGAGGTGCATGTTGTGTGAGTGGAGAATGTAGATGTGTGTTGTAGGATGCAAAACGAAACAACAGGATAAAAAAGGAAACTAAGGCTGCCACATCACCGACCAGGTGCCTGCAAGTGAAGGAAGAGAGAGAGAGAGCATAAATAACCGGCGTTCTACTGAACATTCAGTAGAATTTTTTTTCCAAAGCATTACAATAATAAATATATTCAAAACTTTCCCATTTTAAATGGAGAACACAAATAAAAAATGGTAACAATCAGTAAAATCAAGATGTTACATAGTTTTAGTAACATTTATCATTCCAACACAATAAAAACACAAAAAAGCAACACTACAACCCTGTAACAGCTAAGGACTCAATAGAAATGATCCTCAAATACAAAAGCTCTCTGTTTATATATACATAGCATGCAGGACAGGCGAGGATGACTCCTTTCCAAACTGTATGGCAATGGGCTGCCCGATGTACTGTAAACATGCACCTGTGTATGTGTGTGTGTGTGTGTGTGTGTGTGTGTGTGTGTGTGTGTGTGTGTGTGTGTGTGTGTGTGTGTGTGTGTGTGTGAGAGTGTGTGTGTGAGAGTGTGAGAGTGTGTGAGAGCGCAGTCCTCAGTGCAGAATTTGCTGTCAGGATCTAGGATAACCTCGCCTCACTGCTGACGTCTCTGTGGTGCATGCTTCAGATGGCCAGCGCTGGTTTGCTTGATGAGGTCTTCTGTTGCCGCCTTGTTGAACCTCATACCTCCTTCTGCAAGAGTAGAAGACAGTGACATTAAGAAATCTGCCATCAAATGAAAGGGTTGATATTATAGCTAAAAAGGCCTTAGAGCAGGAAAGTGTAAAAAGAGTCAGTCAGCATGGGAGAATGAATCAAAGGGTAGAAATCCATTTCTCTTTACAACTGAATGTTAGGTCAGTTCCATTCAGCTCTTCTTCCAGAAAAGACTTAGCGAAGTTCTGCAGAATGAGGTTGGGTCATTGTGGGCTCAATCATTATTTACACATAGTGGGAAAACATCCGACTGGGTTACAGTATGTGGATGTGGGGATCCTTTTGAATAAATTTGGGATCATTTCTTTTTGTTTATTTTCTTGTTTTGGCCCTAAAGGAGAACCATCAGCTATTGTGGCTAAGGAAGTGATTCGTTTCTTGCATGAAACTGGACTGTACGGTCGGATCAAAAGATGCTTCAACCCTATTGACTAGACACATTTGCAGATTTGCAAAACTCACCATGCGTTCAAAGTTACTGTTGTCAATGAGATGCACTTCCTCCTTGTCAAACTGCTCCATGGTCTCCATCCTGACGATGTTACCGACGTGTGCAGATGTTTGTGGAGAATCTTTTTTTCTGAAACGCTGAAACAATCCCAAGATTATTACGATTAGAAACAATCGCAAGATTATTGAGATTTGAATACGACTCAAAAAGGAAAGATAATTAAATGTTAACCCATTGATGCCTGGTGCATGCCATGGAAAAAGGAAAAGACTGTTAGTAATACGTAATTATTTACAAATACCCATGCAAAACAGAAACATCATAAAAAATGACACAGTAATGCTTAGATGAATTATCTTTTTAACTGTACAGTTCTCTTTTTTTCTCAAGGTAAGTATTTTCATACATTTTTCACACATTTAATAAACCATGAATTATGGTATTTTTTTATCCGTTTACCAGATGAAATAAAATGAATTTCAACACTATTTTTAACCATTGCACCCGTTATGTATGAAATTAACTGAAAATAACAAAATGCACCTTTAACACACATTAAAATAATACATTCAAGACTTCAGAGTATCTGCCTTGTTATGAATTAACTTCTTTAGCAGGCTTTAACACACACCTCATAACAGTGCATCTCAGAATAAAACCGAAAATACACACACAGAGCAGCAAAATAAATAGCTAATAGATAATCCGAGCAAAATAATGGCTTTACCTCTTAACACACACAGTGAAAAGTAGCCGTAAGTAAAATTTCGTAAAAAAAGTTTTTTACAAGTTCACCGGCATTTCATGCACACATGCATCATGTGGCTACTGCTGTTAGCATTCGCTAGCTAGCGCGAGCTAGCTCGCTCAGGTAACTCACCAGTCTCTGCCGAAAACAACTCACAGGTCTTCAAACACTTCTCCGCTTCCAGTAGGTATAGTTTCCAGAGTTTTTCTTTGCTCCTAAGTGAGTTAACAACCGCTATTTGTTTAATAGATTGTGACTTTCTTCTATATTTCGCATCTGCTCGTCATTGCTGCATGTCTGGGCGCATTCTCTCGCTCTCGCTCTAACTCTCGCGAGACCAGGTGGAACTCTCGCGAGAATAGGGTGGAATTACCATGAGAGCTACTTTCCCACACAAATAATATTAAAATTGGGTGTGTGCAAAATTAATATAATTACAGATTAATAACCAAATGAGAGTTAATAAATAAAATAAACATTTACAAAGAAACAATAATATTACCAGTCCCAATTTTCTACTGGGTTTTATATATATATATATATATATATATATATATATATATATATATATATATATTCAACTATCGACTGGGTTACATAAACAATACAAGATATATTCTTCTTTAATCAAATACATTTCTTGCACCTGTTTTAGACGTCTGCATGACGTCACAAAAAATAACCCAACCAGAGGTTGGGTAAGATATTGAACTGCATATTGACGTCTTATGGACGTTCATATTTAGACGTCAAAGAATTGCACGTCTTATGGACGTTCATATTTAGACGTCAAGGAATTGCACGTCGTATGGACGTTCATATTTAGACGTCAAAGTATTGCACGTCGTATGGACGTCTAGAAATGGTCTTCGACGGACCGACCAAATATAGACCAGATCTGCACGTCACCTGGACCTCCAATGTTTGCTGGGGTGTTTACAATTAGTTTGGCCACTGTCAATATTTTCTTGTATGTTACCTGTTTTATATTCTAAAGTCACACTTAAAAGTAACTCCACTTCTCTGTCACTCCAAACCAAAGACTCTTGTTCATCTTGGAAGTAACTGGAAGTTACTCGTGTCATTTGTTGATGTTTTTTTCCAGGATTCTGATTGGCTAGCATAACTTTATCTTCTCGTTACACTGCCCCCTGTGGGTTTGGCTGCTCATAGCACCTTAACAGCTATTTATGCGGGTTTGTGTAAATGATGGTATTTTTCAAAACGTAGAGGGGGAAATACCGGCTATGTGTAAACATGGCCTCAGACTCAACTGTCCAGCCTGTGAAGGTCTGTGCAATTTATGCAACTTGCCACAACACTATCTATCTATCTATATTTTTATTCTCGTGGAGACAAAACTGCAACCAATCTCAACTACAAGATTGTTAACTGGTTCCTTTCTCTCATTTTGGTTCTTAAAAAAGACAAAATCACTTCCATGAACATAATCTGATTAAACCTGTTTAATGTGTCAATAAAAGTAGTGATCCATCATTTCCTGGAACAATTTAATCAGCAACGCTTTATATTAAGGTCCCTGTAATAAGCACTAGTTAATAGATAATAAGCTTATAAGTCCTTAAAGGTGCTTATTAACATTTTTATGTGTATATAAAAAATATATAAACATTAATAATGTAATTATAATATAGTTAATATCAGAGTACAAGACATTTATTAGAACTTATAAGAAACTTGTTAACAGTATGTAGATGCCTAAGAACATTAATAAAAGCCTTGTGAGTATCTTATGATTGTCCATAATAGCTTTACAAACATTTATTAACTCAACAAACCCACCCATTAAGTCTTTGGCATGCCTTTACTAATCTTTTTTTGTTTGCTTTATTAATATTAAAATATACTTTATTGCTCATAAAGCTTTATAAGGGCCTCATCACCTATTAAATAATTCTTATTACAAGGACCTTAATATAAAGCGTTACCATGTAATCTGTGAAACTATGACTTTATATCAGTTTCTTCTAACATTCGTGAATAGTTTGAGTGGTTTTTGTTGCATCTTCTGGTGTTTTACGGCAGTAATTTGTCCCGTTGGGTCGTCCAACACTGTCACTGTGCCAACAAGTATTCCAGCCTCGGCCCTTTAAGGCTTCTATTTTCCACGAGATCAAAGAAACAAAACACAACTTGTTAATTTGTGAGCTTCAGAGGTTCCGACACCATGAGTACTACCAGGGACACCATTCCCACCTCCCAAACCCCCACCGTTTCCAGCGTTAACGCTCAACTAAACCGTCGCCTCATGTTTAACAAACACCAGAATGGAATCAATTTTCTCAGGGAGGTATTCCCTAATGAGTCCAGCCATTTCTTTGAATTGCAGCAGGAAGTCTGCACGTGGGCACGTTGGGAAAGAGAGCCGAAAAAACTGCCCAAACTACACTGAATATTAAAACAGCGTCTGCAGAGATTGTGAATAAGGTGGTTTTGGACAGAGGTGTCTTCAGTATTCACATTCATTACTCAGGTAGAAGTATAGATACTAGAGTTTAAAAATACTCCTGTAGAAGTTGAAGTATCAACTCAAGTTTTTTACTCAAGTAAAAGTATAAAAGTACTGGTTTCAAAACTACTTAAAGTATAAAAGTAAAAGTAATGTAAGGGGGAAAAAAGCCATTAAGGACAAAAGCCATTGAAAATGAATGAATCTTAGTATAATGTAAATATATTAAAGAAGCATATATGTGTACTATTGAGCATTAGCCCTTGTGCTGTCTTTGGGTCAAGGAAGGAGGAAGAGAAGAAGGGAGGAAAGAAGGAAGGAAGGAAGGAAGGAAGGAAGGAAGGAAGGAAGGAAGGAAGGAAGGAAGGAAGGAAGGAAGGAAGGAAGGAAGGAAGGAAGGAAGGAAAGAGGAAGGGAAGAAGGAAGGAGAGAGCAGGAGGAAAGAAGGAAGGGAGGGAAAAGGGAAGGAAGGGAGGGAAAAGGGAAGGAAGGGAAGGAAGGAAGGAAGGAAGGAAGGAAGGAAGGAAGGAAGGAAGGAAGGAAGGAAGGAAGGAAGGAAGGAAGGAAGGAATGGAAGAAGGAAGGAAGGAAGGAAGGAAGGAAGGAAGGAAGGAATGGAAGAAGGAAGGAAGAATGAAAAGAAGGAAAGAAGGAAGGAAGGGAGAAAATAAGGAAGGGAGGAAATAAGGAAGGAAAGAAGGGAGAAAACAAGGAAAGAAGGAAGGAAGGAAGGAAGGAAGGAAGGCAGGAAGGAAGGAAGGAAGGGAGAAATGAGGAAGGGAAGAAGGAAGGAGAGAGCAGGAGGAAAGAAGGAAGGAAGGAAGGGAAAAAAGTGCAAAAAGTCAAACTTCAGAGGCATGTTATCATTTATCCTAACCTTTATTGGAATGTACATCCAAGTTTAGTTGCAGGAATCTGAGGGAACGGATGTAAGAACAAAACTGGACAAGAACATCTGAAACAACCACAACCAAATTCACTCTATCCGGATGGAGCAATTTAACTGGATAGTTTTTATTAAAGGACAAAATGAAATAGAGTAACGAGGCTGTTTTTAAAATGTAAGGAGTAAAAAGTACAGATAATTGTGTGAAAATGTAAGGAGTAAAAGTAAAAAGTAAAAAATAATTACTCCAGTGAAGTATAGATAACCAAAATTTCTACTTAAGTAAGGTAATGAAGGAAGGAAGGAAGGAAGGAAGGAAGGAAGGAAGGAAGGAAGGAAGGAAGGAAGGAAGGAAGGAAGGAAGAAAAGAGGAAGGAAGGAAGGAAGGAAGGAAGGAGGGAGGGAGGGAGGGAGGGAGGGAGGAAGGAAGGAAAGAGGAAGGAAGGAAGGAAGGAAGGAAGGAAGGAAGGAAGGAAGGAAGGAAGAAAAGAGGAAGGAAGGAAGGAAGGAGGGAGGGAGGGAGGAAGGAAGGAGGGAAGGAAGGAAGGAAGAAAAGAGGAAGGAAGGAAGGAAGGAAGGAAGGAAGGAAGGAAGGAAGGAAGGAAGGAAGGAAGGAAGGAAGGAAGGAAGGAAGGAAGGAAGGAAGGAGTAAAAAGTACAGATAATTGCGTGAAAATGTAAGGAGTAAAAGTAAAAAGTCGTCTGAAAAATAATTACTCCAGTGAAGTATAGATAACCCAAACTTCTACTTAAGTAAGGTAACTAAGTATTTGTACTTGGTTACTTGACACCTCTGGTTTTGGAGTTTGCGTTAACGGGGAATCATCTGGAGTCTCTCCTGATATCCGCGGTGGGGCTGTAATGAAGAGTCATGAGGTGTAAACATGCACTCAGCGATGCAGAGGAAGGCACAGTCTCGCTGGCATTTCCTCTTCCTCCCTCCATCCAAACAAGCCCGTTAGAGCTGCAATTATGGGGAGGAAAGCATGTATTTATAGCCGGGCGAGGATCAACGGCAGAACAACTAGTTGTGTGGCACGGGAGGCGGTTTATATTTAACGTTTCTCTTGTGATGTCAACACGTGGCTGGTACGTTGCCATGGTTTCTCCTCCGAGACAGGGCGGGCGCTTTCTTATCAGTCCAGCGCAGAGACAGACGAGAGAGAGGGAGGGCAGGGAGAAACAGGCAGACCGAGAGGGCCGGAGTGGGAGAAAATAAAGAGTGCTTACAGGTTTAAAAAAGGGGAAAGCGATAACGTTTAATGGCTCGGGCTGTGTAGGACTTTGTTCGGCTGTCTGCACGCCGGAGATCATTTATTGACTTTAAATGTATTATTTACACAAACCCTCCACTTGCCCTCCATCTTTCTCTTCTTGTTAAGCATCTCTGACACGGAAATGCGTCGCCTCTATGCGCCGGTAAGGTGTCATGTCCAGTACTCGAGTTGTAAAAAAAAATCAGGGGGGATGGTGGATTTTATCATATGGGGACAGATAATTTGTGCTGATTACAAATAATATAATATATTACAAATAATAGCAGTGACCAAAACACCTGCAGAAATACTGCAGGAATGACATAGCAGCAGTTAAATGCAGCCTTCTGTAAGCTTTAAATATCCACTGGGCTTACATCAAATACATCAAAACACAACAATAAAAAACACTTTTCTGAACTTATCAATATGACTCTGTCCTTCACAGGATAAGTAACATGGATCACTGCAAAAACTCACAATCTTAACAAGAATAGTTGTCTTATTTCTAGTTAAAATGTCTCATTTTAGTAAGAAAAAAATCTCATCACACTTACGTACGACTCTTACCTCCTCCACTTTTTATTGGTGGATACGTGGAAGACGAATGATTTAAAATGTGAAAGTATTTTTCTGTTTTAGTTACAACTGAACGATATTCTGAGTTATTGTGAAAGAGTTGGATAAAGTTCGACTTCCCAGACTGTTTTGTTTCGCTTTATGTTCTATCATGTACCTTATAACCTGGGGCCCCTGATGATCTGCAAAATACACTGCAAAAACTCAAAATCTTAACAAGAATATTTGTCTTATTTCTAGTTAAAATGTCTTATTTTAGTAAAAAAATCTCATTACACTTAAAACAAGACTCATCACTGGAAAAAACAACAATTTTCATCTGTTTCAAGTAGATTTTCACTTGAAATAAGTAGAAAAATCTGCCAGTGGAACAAGATTTTTTTGCTTGTAATGAGAAGATAAATCTTGTCCCACTGGCAGATTTTCCTACTTATTTCAAGTGAAAATTTACGAGAAACAGGTGAAAATTGTCAAATAAGTTATTTTTCTGGTGATGACTCAAAGGCCCAGTCCCAATACTCCCACTTCCCCTACTTTTCAGCCCTACCCCTAAATTTTGCACGTTCCCGTGAAGGTAGTGGTGTCCCAATTCCTCTTTTCAGCTAGGGGTAGTGCGGAAAACGAGGGCGAGTGGTTATGAATCTGGCCCTACGGATCGAGGGATTTCCGATCCTCACTAGTTGACCGAGGGCCAGAAAAATTTCCCAGAATGCTTTTCGTCGTCATTTGCGGACTGAATAAAAAAAAAAAACATGGCGGACATTTCTTATTTTTTAGTGAATAAAATCAATATTTTGAGTTAGTTTCTGCATAAAAATGCGTTTTGATTACATTTCCATCGAGAAATATATATTTTACTTTCATAATATTCACTCAGTGAATGTACACAATCACTCGCTTGCCCGTTGTTGCGAAGTCTTTTTCAAACCTCGCCAGAATAAAGGCTGATTTATGGTTCCGCGTTACACCAACGCAGAGCCTACGGCGTCGGTTACGCGGGGACGCACACCCTACGCCGTAGGCTCTGCATCGATTTAACGCGGAACCATAAATCATCTCCGGAGCCGGCAGGCAGAAATCCCGAAATTTTCGAAATTTTGGTAGTGAGGGAGGGCTAGTGGAAGAAAGTAGGGGGTGTATTGGGATTGGCCCTAAATGTTGAAATAGCAGTAAAACCACATTCATTGATGAAATGACATAAGGGATGGAAAGGGGGGATGGCAGTTTTACAGGGGGGATGATTTGGACCGTTTTTTGTTGGTCTCTATTGTGCACTTTATGATTTGGCGCTCTTGTTTCCGTGCTTTTATTTATTAGTGCATTCTGTCAAATTTTTAAATATTATGGTTATTATGTCTTATTTCAATTAATCTTAATATTGTATCTGCTTAGCACTTTACCTGCCCAGGGACTACAGGCGGAAATTAGCAATTGTTGCTATAACCTGGCTCAGAGCATCTCTTCTTGTTTTACAAGATTAATGTTTTTTTTTTGTGCATTGTCCCTGTTTTAAATAAATAAATTCAATCAATCAATTTTATTTCAGGGGAGGATGCCCCTCATCCCCCCTCATCCCCCCTCAACTCCAGGACTGCGTGTATAAGCCATGACACGAGTCTCGACGCCTAAAAAGAGGGAATGAACTCTTGTTTCCGAAGCCTCGAGTGTCTCGACGCCGTCAACTCTGGTCGTCACCGTTTACTCCCACGGCGATGATGACACCCTCATCCCCCCTCAACTCCAGTACCGGTCATGTCAGTATAAGACAAGAGGACAGGAGTTCAACGCGAGATGCTACAGTATCTGCAGGCTGACAGAAGATGAAGAAGCCGGCCGGCACCTCGGGTATCCGCTTTGCCCTCGAAACTCCAGCCTCCAGCGATAATCCCCCGTCACATTGCAGCACTATGAATAGCCGAGTCTAGGAAATATCAAGGTCTGTGCCCGGGGTCCGCTGGCTTAATACGTCTTAAAATATGTTTTCATTCAGAGAACCGATCATTACAAATATGACACTAACTTCACGCCGTGCCAACTGCTCATAATCGACTCAAAGCTCAGCTTTGGGGTCGTACGTATGCATTAAAAAACCCTTTTCCACGCATCATCGCCACGGGAGTAAACGGTGACGACCCGAGTTGACGGCGTCGAGTTGACGGCGTCGAGACACTCGAGGCTTCGGAAACAAGAGTTCATTACGTCTTTTTAGGCGTTGAGACTCGTGTCATGGCTTATACACGCAGTACTGGAGATGAGGGGGGATGAGGGGGGATGGCATCCCCCCCTGAAATAAAAACAGTCAAAATCATCCCCCCTGTAAAACTGCCATCCCCCCTTTCCATCCCTTATGTCATTTCATCAATGAATGTGGTTTTACTGCTATTTCAACATTTAGAGTCATCACCAGAAAAATAACACCAGAAAAATAACTTATTTGACAATTTTCAACTGTTTCAAGTAAATTTTCACTTAAAATAAGTAGAAAAATCTGCCAGTGGGACAAGATTTATCTTCTCATTACAAGCAAAAAAATATTGTTCCACTGGCAGATTTTTCGACTTACCGTATTTTTCGCACTATAAGGCACCTAAAAGCCTTTAATTTTCTCAAAAAACAACGAAGTAACGGCGGTAAAAACATCAGGAATCGTCACAGACGTTCAAGACAACAGCAGCGACGCTGACTCGCATTATGGCGACGTTGACGAGACGGAGCAAAGCTGGTTTTTATTTTGTTGACAAAGTTTGACATACGGTACTTTTCTCCTTGTTTTTTTTTTTTGCATTTGCTGTAGGATTTTGTAGCATTTCCTGTAGCAGCTCCATCAGGTAGATACGTAACTCAACCCCAGCCACTATAGTACGGTATTTTACCATATATTTAGTGCGCCTTATAATGCTGTGCGCCTTATATATGGAAAGGTTTTAAAATACGTCATTCGTTGAAGGTGCGCCTTATAGTGCGGAAATTACGGTAACTTCAAGTGAAAATCTACTTGAAACAGGTGAAAATTGTTGTTTTTTCCAGTGATGAGTCTTGTTTTAAGTGTAATTGAGATTGAGATTTTTTTACTAAAATGAGACATTTTAACTAGAAATAAGACAAAAATATTCTTGTTAAGATTTTGAGTTTTTGCAGTGATCCATGTTACTTATCCTGTGAAGGACAGAGTCATATTGATAAGTTCAGAAAAGTGTTTTTTATTGTTGTGTTTTGATGTATTTGATGTAAGCCCAGTGGATATTTAAAGCTTACAGAAGGCTGCATTTAACTGCTGCTATGTCATTCCTGCAGTATTTCTGCAGGTGTTTTGGTCAATGCTATTATTTGTAATATATTATATTATTTGTAATCAGCACAAATTATCTGTCCCCATATGATAAAATCCACCATCCCCCCTGATTTCGTTTTTACAACTCGAGTACTGGTAGTACGGATGCATTAACATGTTCTCAAAACCCTTTTCCACGCATCATTGCCACGGGAGTAAACGGTGACGACCCGAGTTGACGTCGTCGAGACACTCGAGGCTTCGGAAACAAGAGTTCATTGCCTCTTTTTAGGCGTCGAGACTTGTGTCATGGCTTATACACGCCGTAACGCTGCGTCGTTATCTACCACAACACGTGGGGGCTGTGTGGATTTAACTGGAACTGGGAATTTATGGGAAATCTGAGAGTAAGTGAGAAAGACACAGGAAGAGGAGGAGAGCCCAGAAAAATGCAGTGATTACATAAAAGTCCTTAAGCGGTGTCATCAGTGGGAAGCTTGAGGATTTGAGGTGTCACAGCTGAGGATGTTCGGGCTAAAAATGGTGCTACAGCAACATTCGTACACAAAAAATAGAAAAAGGAAAAACAGTTCAGGCATCCGGAGAAAGAATGTGGAGGAAATGGAACAGGAATGCAGCTTGGCCGTAAAAACCTAAAATACAACGCTAATATATGAATTTCTTTAATGTAACTTCAAGCTTTTAACTGTCGACAGTCTATGTCTCCAGTTTCCTTCCCCGGTTAAATAAAGGGGAGTAATAACATGTTTTTAGTGCTGGATGCAGGAGCAGCCTCGGCGAGCGTGTGTTGCGTGCACGCTGGAATAAGTGAAGCGTTAAAGTTGTTGCCGTGGGCAGTTGGACGAGGTGAAGCACCATGACTCACTTTCACTAATGAAAAGACAAAAACACTGTTTTCTCACGTGTTTCCACAACATCTGATGTCTCTTATGGCTGAACATTTAGAAAAAAACAGCAGATTTATCTACATCTTTTGTCACAAAACCCAACTTGCATCGAAATCTATGAACAAGTTCAACTTAAGAGATACGTGCTCCGTTAGAGAAGCCTCTCGGCGTCCCTTTAGGCGTTCGAGGCTATAGCCCAGCCTCATTCCTGCAGGCGTTTGAGGCTATAGCCCAGTTCTCTCCAGCTGTGGATCGCCCTGACCCGGTGGTACAGTTTTGGAAACAGATACTTCACTCATACCGCTTTCCACCAAACTGGTTCCAGGGCTGGTTCTGGGCCAGTTCTGGTGCTGGTTCACAGCTTGAATAGCTGAGAACCAGTTTGTTTTTCCACAGCTCGGGTGCTAAGGGGAGCCACGACATTACGTAGCTGCAAACGTCAGTTACGTTGCTGCATTTGCATTGGCGCGAAATTGAAGCAACAACGTATTTGCTCTAATACGGACTTGGTCCATGTAGCACCTCCGTGGACACATCTCTAATGGTGCTTTTACACTAGTACCTACTCAGCGCGACTCAACACTCCTCGTCACGCCTCCACTCGCCTTGCCCTCGTTTGTTTCTAGACACCCAGATGAGAAGTAGGCGGGAGCGAAGCTGCTGTGACGTATTTGATTGTGTATCTAAACGAAGAAGACAACAACACTAAAGATGTAGAACCTGGAGGAGATGATAGATGTGCTGCTGGATCTGTGGCTTGTGTTTGATATCAAGTTAAAAATGAGAGTGAGAGAAGCTTCAAGCGGCAACGCTTTTTTTTGTTTGTTTGTGTCGGTGCTGCTGAAAAGTCAGCTGGAGCCGCGAGCAGCTATGAAGAGACAGATCTGGTAGATCTGGTCGTTCCTTATCTCCGTCTAGATCCCTTTTTAATTCTCTCCTCAGCACCAGGTTTATGAACATCTGCACCTCAGAGTTGGATCACCAAACAGACGTTTGTGCTGCCATTGCCTGTTGAATAAAATCGCTGATTTCCTCCTCCTGACTCAAACGTCTGACTCCAACCCCCCGACCAATCAGTGGCCTGTAGTGTGATGACGTCAGATGCAGCCGACTCAGCCGCTTAGAACCTCGGCACAATAGATACAGAAAAAGTATCTACTCGGCACGTTAGACCCGCCTCCACCCGTAGTGTAAAAGCTCAAAACGGGGGCGAGTCGAGTCAAGTCGCGCTGAGTAGGTACTAGAGCTGTTCGATTAATCGATTTTAAATCGTAATCGCGATTATGTAATTAGAACGATGTTAAAACTTGAAAATCGTAAAATCGATTTTTTACTTTTTTATTTTTTTTTTTACCTTGTCTGCACACATATTAATGATTGATACCATATTAATGATTGATGGAAATACCTCTCAATACCTGCGACAAGTGCCCCATGGGAGAGGCTCAATAGTGTAGGAGGGGGCGTTGTAACGGCCGCCGGGCATCCCTCAAGCCAGATTTGGTAGACCGGCTCGTGTTCCTTGCAAAAAACTTGCAAATGTGAATAGCAAATGTAATGACTGACATTACACACCTCTACCTCCTTCATGGGTTGCATTATTATTTAGCATGCAAAGACCAAGTTTAGTTTAATTAGAAAATGTCTTGTTTTATTTAATTGGAAATATAACTTACTGTATGTTTGCAAGTGCTGATTTGCTGATTTTTTTTTTCAGAGAAAAAACTTTATATTTTATTATATTTTTTAAAACTTTTTTTCAACTTATTTTACAGAGTTTTGCACTTTATTCATTCATTTTTGGTTTAATAAGAGCAAAGTTTGCACTTAAAGCCCAATGGGGCAAATGTTCAATAAAAAAACAGCATATTTGAAATCATTTCTTTGCCTTTTGTCAATTCACAAAATAATCGTAATCGTAATCGAAAATCGGATTTTGAGAGAAAAAAATCGAGATTTTATTTTTGGGCAAAATCGAACAGCCCTAGGTACTAGTGGAAAAGCGCCTTAAGAGACAGGTTGTTTCCTCCTCAGACCCATGATGCTTTGCTGCATCCAGATTCATTCTTATTGGAAAATGTCTCTGTCTCCCAGTCTTGCTATTGCCGTTAACTCCACCCCCTCCGCTTAAGTAAGCGGTTCTTTCTTCTAGCCCAGCAAAGAGTTGGTGCTACTTTGGAACCGGTTCTTCTGGCCCGGAGTCAGTTCTTTGTCAGTTGAAACAGAAAGGCCGGTTCTAAACTCAGCACTGGCCCAGAACCAGAACCAGAACCAGAACCAGAACCAGTCCTGGAACCGGTTTGGTGGGAAAGGGATATGTCTGACCCCAGTAGAGCGGGCAGAATCGACTGTGAATTTGAGCAAATGAGAATTTTCAAGTTACTTTAGTGGGGGGGCTTGTTGGGTTTGAACTGTGGTTCTCCTCACCGACCTTTGAAGTTTTTCTCCTTCGACACCATTGAAGCTCCTCTCTGCAAACACCACAATTTAAGAAGCCTCTTTTCATTTTGGTCGATGCCAGTTGTGCAGATGATGATGATGATGATGATGATGGGGTATATTATAAGCCCCTTTTCCCCATTGTATCCATGTCTACTGAAGTCACCCAATTTGTCCAGTTAAAGGGTTCAAATCGACCAGAATGTCATGGTTTTCCGACTTTCTCTGCGAATAATTTTGTCCGTACTACATGACACATTTTCTGCAAAAAAAAAAAAAAAAGTACACCACGATGCAATAATACACATTATGGATTGACTTTGACTATGACTTTGTTTTGGTGGTAAAAGCTGTATCAATCAATCAATCAATCAATCAATCAATCAATCAATCAATCAATCAATCTTAGTTTATAAAGCACTTTTCCTACATATATGTAGCATAAAGTGCTTTACGTGTTTAAAAATTGTACAATTTAAAAAGTTAAAACAAAAAAACTTCACCTCAAATCATTATAAAATCATACATTATCAAAAAACAAAAAAATGTAATAAAAATAAAATAATTTAAATTAATTGTATTAACTTTTATTAATAAAATATGTCATTTTATTAAAATAATAATTATTATTATTTAAATTTAATCAAATTAATTTTATTAAATTATTTTATATTTTTAATATTATTATATTATTAATATTTTCAGTCTATTTTTTATTATCATAATTAAAATGTAAGGGTACAAAACATAAAAGTAGTAATCTATTGCTCTAATCGTAGCTTTGCAGAATTTAAAATGCTTCTCATAAAACTATATGATGGTACAAGTAAGTGTGCACTTTTAAAAAGGTATCATGAAAAACGTAGCTGAAGTATTCAGGGATGTGGAGCAAAAAGAGAAAAAAGAAGCAGAGGGACTTAATGGCACAATGACAGTAAAATCAGGACGGAAAAATGAGTGCAGGGTGAATGGATGTTGGAGCGCAGCCACGGTGGGTGATTCAAGTCTATTTCCACCAGCAGGCAAATGAATCGCAGTCAAAAGAAGAGAAGAAAAAAAAATATATAATCTCAAAATAGTGCCCTCTCCCCCTCACCCACCCACCCAACACACACATTATGTATGCATGTGCGGCTTTTTCTCCCTTTGAGACAAAGGGCACACATCAAGGGCATTTTATTAGCAGGCACGTGAGTCCCATGTGCTCTCGTAACAAAAATAGATCCCAAGTCTTCTCCAGCGGAGCTTTGTCTCATCCAAGTGGATCTGCTCTACATAAATGCTGAACCATAAATAAAATGCAACGCTCAGAGAAACGGAGAGAGAGGTGAAAACGTTTGATTGACAGGACCCCGAAGGTTCTGTTTAAGTAAGTTCATGAATAAGTTAATTATGGATTCGGATGGAATTATTTTATTATTCAATGACATTTGGAGCGGCAACAAGGACGTAAACAGTGAACGGGCTCCATTATAACCACTGAGCAGTTAAAAGATTGTCATGTTGAGATAACTGAGCCTCCGCTAGATCATATATCATCAAAATAACCCGAATTATGGCGCCCTATATCCGTATTTAAATCTCTCCCATCTGTGAATAGCAGTGGAAGTCGTCTAAAGTTGATCCAAATGTGTTATTAGGGATGCTTAAGACGGATAATTGAGATGATGAGGCTGACATTTAAAGTCTAGAGATGAGGCTGCGTTTAGCGCGAGGGACGGGTGTGTAGTGGAAAGATGTAATTACTCTGTAAGTTTTGTCAGAACAAGAGAGGGAGGGGGGGCGAAGGGAAATTGGATCCTGGTGTTAAAAGTGGTGTCATCTTACGACTTCTGCCGGAGAATGAACGGGGAACAGCGGCGCGACGACAGAAATACACACTATTTTATAGTATCTTTAAATACGCTGCACATGCCACCAGTGTGTGTGTGTGTGTGTGTGTGTGTGTGTGTGTGGACTTTCCCTGGGTACAGTATGGCAGATGTAAGTGGATACCTAGACTTTGAACTGCGAGCTCCAAATATTTCCATTACCACCATATCTGATGTGTATTTTTACAGTTGTACATTTGCAGATGTTTTTAGTCTCAATTCATGGAAAGTGAATCTAAAAAAAAAGGGGTTTCACAAACCAGTAGTGTCCCCGAAATAAGTATTCACGGCCTGTGCTCTGTTAGTTCCAGCTTTTGTTTAAGTTTGCACGCCGTTCTGAACTATCGATGCGTAAAAGTCATTTGCTTTTCTATTTCAGTCAATTTTATTTGGTGTATTTGTTGAATAGATGTCATTTTCGCACTTTTTTTAAATGATCTTTAGTTCCAGTGTGCAGGATGTAGAGACAAACGGCATGCATTTGTTGAACTGATGGTCATCGGGTCATTTGATTTAGACCAGCGGTCGGCAACCCAAAATGTTGAAAGAGCCATATTGGACCAAAAACACAAAAAACAAATATGTCTGGAGCCGCAAAAACTCGAAATTTCAAGAAAAAATCTAAATGTTGAGAAAAAAGTTGAAATGTTGAGGAAATAGTCAAAATTTCAAGAAAAAAGTCGATAAAAAAGTCAAAATGTCGAGAAAAAGGTTGAAATGTTGATAAAAAAGTCGAAATGTGGAGAACATAGTCAAAATTTCGATAAAAAAGTCGATAAAAAAGTCGAAATGTCGAGGAAAAGGTCGAAATGTCGAGATTAATGTTGAAGTACAATCTCGAGAAAAAAGTTGAAATGTCGAGATTAAAAAATAAATGAAAAAGGAAGAAAAAAAGAGAAAAAAAACGAAAAAAAGAAGAGAAAAAGAGAAGAAAAAGAAAAAAAAGAAGAAACATTTTTTTTTAAAAAGCTCCAGGAGCCACTAGGGCGGCGCTAAAGAGCCGCATGCGGCTCTACAGCCGCGGGTTGCCGACCCCTGATTTAGACCTTAGATTAATCCACCTGCATGTGATGTTACACTTTGACCCATTAACTAATAATAACAACAGGTGGGTTTCCATGAATTGAAGTCCAGTTTCCAACCTAGGAGGCCAGAACCGTCCCGGCCTCCCTCTCTGCTGTGCTTTTCCATTACAGTGATGAACCCGGTAGGATCCAGTGACCTAGTAAACTAACGTCCACGATTGGACGAATGCGAAAGCAAATGTGACACAAGGTCAGCACTGACGGATCTCAGACGGCTCCTGCATGTCTGTTAAACATTTGCATTCACACTTCGGTGGTGGTGATGAATGAGAGGAGACAACTTGTACTTCGTCAAGACAGCTGCTCATTGCAAGTCCAGCCACAGCTATGCCGGAGCAGCCAACGGGAGGCAGGAAGTTGTTTTAGCGTTGTATGCATTCCTCAAAATTCTTGGTGTGGAGCCAATTTTTAGCATTGCAGACTTGAAATCTTGGCTTCATGTGAAACCCTTGACCCTCACTTCACTGGTGATGTGCAATGTTTATCATAAACACCTGCTGTGTTTGTGACCTTGGGTAACCTTCTTATGCACAAGATATACATTCGTCAATCAGCAAACATGCCGATGTAAATTAGGTATCTGTTCATAGTAAGTCTTTTTAAGAGTTTTATCCAATCGACTGGATGACCTGAAGTCCTACAAGACCCCAGTTGTGCAGCTGGAACAACTAAAATGTATGAATCCACTCATCAGCAGAGGGCCAGGAGGATAGTGGGGGACACATCTCACCCATCTCACCCCCGTTCACTCCCCTAACCATCAGATTGCAGGTTCAGTTCCATCAGAACCAAAACCACCAGGCACTTGAACAGTTTTTTCCCCTAAACTGGCCACTACCCTCTTAAATAAAGTCATCTCAGCCCCCCGGCTACTAAAACACACTTAAGGAACACATCTGTAGCGGACTCCTTTATCGACTCAAGAGTGAATTTTGGACTGGTGGTCGTCATGGCGACTGAGAGACACAAAGTAATGACAGAGTTAGAGAAAATTAATCTGACCAAACATGAGCTCAGATATGGTTTGCACATCTGGATTGAACCGGTTTAGTTGCTACAGAGGAAACAGGGATGCCGTAAGAGACGGTATGTTGGGACATCAGATCGGTTCTATTGGGACCCGGGTTAGTTTCTCTAGTTCTAAACGTCCCCAGCGAGGTTTGAGCGTTTATACTTTGACTTTGTAAAACGTGACGACTCTTTTCATCGGATTGTTCAACTTGAAGATTTCCTCCAAGTGATGACAGAGCCAGGTAAACCCGCTGGATTCAAGATTTCCTTGAAGTTCCTGTTTCCTGGACTAAGCATGTTCCCGTTCAGAACCTCCTGCAGGTTAACTCTCTTCATTCCGCGACCAAAGTCCTTGCAAACCTGGCTTTTGTTTTCACAACTACCAAACACGGCCAGTGGCTTCAGACTGCCATTATTCTGGCACATTTCATAACGGGCATAGATTTGAGTGTTTCACTTGTTAGGGCCCGAGCACTGACAGTGCGAAGGCCCTATTGTATCTGTAGGAATTTTTATCCTCGTATTTTTCCTCGTTTTTCTTCCGACGAAATGAGGGCCTTTTTTCCCCCTAAACGTGCCCCAAAAGTCATCAAATTTTGCACCAAGCCAGGCCTGGAGAAAAGTTTGATATTTCCTGGTTTGCATTAATGGGCGTGGCAAAATGGCTCAACAGCGCCCCCTAGAAAACTTTGTGCCTCAAGCCCCACAATATGGTTTGACGTACATGCACGAAAATCGGTACACACCTGTATCATTGCACAACTTAAAGAAAAGTCTCTTGGCGCCATGGCCGAAACCGAACAGGAAGTCGGCCATTTTGAATTAATTGTGTAATTTTGGCGCAATTTATAACATTTCTTCGGCCGCGTAACGTGCACCCAGGTGTGTTATACGTTAAAATGTGCGTCTCCATCCTGCGACGACGCGCATTATTTTTCTCAGTCAAAAGCGTTACCATGGCGATGCTAGACTCCAAAAAGCGCGCCCCCCCTTCATCTGATTGGTCGATATTTGATAGTTCCTACTTTCTGCCATAACTTTTGAATGGTTTGACATAAAGACATGTGGGTGGTGTCATCGGACTCTGTTTTGAGTCCTAGAACATAATTGGTGCAAATTAGCCCCGCCCCTTCATCTGATTGGTCGATATCTGATAGTTCCTACTTTCTGCCATAACTTTTGAATGGTTTGATACAGAGTCGTGGGTGGTGTCATCCGCTAAATGTCCAGGTCTGAAGAATCTACATCAAGTCATACAAGCTTCCACTGCAGCCTGAACGTGCACAAGGGTGCGAGGGCCCGTTCATCGCTGCTTGCAGCTTTAATTGATTATTGTAATTATACATAGATGGGCTACAGATAACCGTTCTTTGGTCTTAAGTGAAACTGAGACTGAGAATCTGAAGAATTCGTGTCATTCGGGTTCACTGGTTTTGCTTAAAAATACACATCAGACCGGCCCTCTGCTTCAGCGCCAGCGTCCATCAGCGGTCAGCGACTTCGTCTGACAGAAGCTCCAACATCTGCCTCTGCGAACGGAGGCTTTGACTGTGGTTTCATCCGACGCCGAGTCTCCGGCGGTTTAGACGTTCCTCCGCCGACTCAGCGTCTGCAGTTCAGTTGGATCTGAGAATCATTCAGTCCCCCCTAACTATTGATCGGCAGACCGTCCCTAACAAGTGAACGTAATGACTCCTCGGGGAGATCAACTGATCAGCCCTTCCTGTCATCAGATTTCAGTTAAACGTTCTCGTTTACAACCGATTTAGTTGATGAACTTTCATCACGAATACAAACAGCAGCGTGATGTGAACTTGTATTATCACGATTCGTTTTTGTCAGCCTGTTTCAATTTTAGTCTTTTTAGTCTTTGGGTCAAGTTATCATTTTAGTTTTTGTTAGTTTTAGTCACGTTCATTCTCCTTTTAGTCGTGTCAAGTTTCAGTCGACTAAAAGTCTGAGCATTTTAGTCTTATTTTAGTCAGAATTGTCCATTTTAGTCTAGTTTTAGTCAAAGATTGTATTTAGCCAAACCCATTTAACAATTCAAACAAGGTTATCTTAGTATTATATTATTGTTACCTTATAGACTCAAGAATACATTCATTCCAGATACAGAAGACTCTAATTTGAGTTTACAACATATTTATTTCTCCTCATCTTTGTCTTTTCCAACGACACATTGGGTTTTCTTTTCCACGTCTATGTAGGAAAGTGGATCCAAAGATGGATCTTCTTCTTCTCCAGCCCCAGAGCAGATCCCTGCGTTTCTCTATGTAACTTAGTTTTTAATTGACGTGAACCTAGAGCTCTGCGTTAACCGCATCAATTCAATTTGAATTCAATTCAATGTATTTATTTATTTGTTCACAGGGACTGTACATGTTGATGAACACAGGTGTAAACATGCATGAGTTATAGCCATAGGCTAATTTCCACCATTCGTCCCTTCGGCAAATCAATGCCAAACATAAAATCGGACACCAGCGAACCATGAAGACAAGATATAACAACGAAAGACAAAATTTAAAAGACACGACTGAGCTAGATAACATCAATAAGAAATAAAAACATGTTACAATTGATACCAGTAAATAAGTGACCATCATGTTTAAAGTGCTAAGTATTTAAGTGCAAGAGATTTAAAGTGTTAATGCAGATTACACATCGTCCTCAGCATCAGCCTCTAACTCTGCAGCTGCATCTTCTGGATCTGATTCCCCACGGGCCGAGAGTGGGATTTGTTAGAACATTTCGTCTCGTTTTGGTCAACGAAAATGAAGACACATTTTAGCAGAGTTTTTATTTTGTAATCTACATTTTAGTCTCGTTTTTATTCCTCTACGATATTGCAGTATATATTTAATTATCGTTATCGTCACATGACCAGCATTTTCGTTGCGTCTCGTCTCGTTTTCCTCAGGTGATAAAGGTTCGTTGACGACGATATTTAGTCATAATTTTCGTTGACGACAGAAACTTTACACACAGAACATGCAGTATTTCAGGTACTAACGTTGTCCGAACCGTGTGAACCGAACGTCACTCAAAATGAATGCAGCATTCAGAGCTGGAGCTCCATATAGTCGTTCTCCCCCTCACAGCCTTATTTTAGACCGACATACAAATGTTCATATACACTTGATTTCCTTCCACGAGTATAGTGTCATTTTCCGATTTGTCGCAGTTGAAGCAATGATGAGAGCTTTTTGTGGTTGACACTGCAGTACACAAAACAGTAGAGTTCAATGCTCACTTTAATGCTAATTAATCCCTCAAAAAGAGCTGGAAAGGTGCAGAAACTAACCTCTATCCTGTAACCTGCTGCAGATGTGCAGAACTGAATTTGCATAACGTACATGGGAACAACATGGACTGCAGTTTTGTACCAGGAAGTTGGATAAACAAATGAGCAACCTCATTCACAAAACTACCATGTGATAATTATGACATCATCCCAGACTGAATACCAGGGACTAATCGTATGCATTGCATCTTTCAATAAGGCCGATGCTGCAAACTACGGATTCCTTCATTGTATCATATGTGTAAGTTATGATCCCTTCTGATTGTTATTAATTGCATTTTATAAACAGCAAGAATAACTTGGTTTATAACTTTTTTGTGTAAACTTCCTATTCTTCTCTGAATCCAGCACATCATTATGAATAAAACCTTTGAAACGTTGCCCCTATAAGCCGTCGCTGGACACACTAAAATAAACCAACGATCCAAACGCATCACAAGCAGCAACCACTAAAACCAATTAGTGTCCAACATTCCTTTTGCATGGAAGCACAAAGCTGTAGGACAGATCTCAGGAGAGGCAAACTCCACCGAAAAGAGGGATTGAACGGAGAGATATCGTCATGGATATCTGATTACGGCTTCGAGAAATTGGTTTAACTTATGAAAGGCCATATGTCCTTGAAGGAAAAGCTGGGCTTAAAGCGATTACACGAGGAGACACCACTAATTGACCACACGTTGGGGCAGGTTTTGCTCGGTTCTGGTCCTGGAGGATCGCCGTGTTTTAGAGGTTTCCTCATCAGCTCGTCATCAGGTCTGTACGGGTCTGTTAATGACAAAGGGAGGTCGGTGTGGCAGAGCAGGAAAACACCTAAACCAGCAACCCGGTAGACTTGTAGTTATCCACACCACTTTTTTGTGGTCTTGGTTTTGTCTCGGACTCGGATAAATGTGATGCACTGCAAAAACTCAGAATTTTAACAAAAAAAAGAATATTTGTCTTATTTCTAGTTAAAATGTCTTATTTCTAGTTAAAATGTCTCATTTTTAGTAAAAAAAATCTCAACAATTTTCGCCTGTTTCAAGTAGATTTTCAATTAAAATTAGTAGAAAAATTTGCCAGTGGAACAAGATTTTTTGCTTGTAATAAGATAAATCTTGAAGTACAATTTCGAGAAAAAAGTCGAAATGTCAAGAAAAAAGTCGATATTTCAAGATAAATGTTGAAGTACAATTTCGAGAAAAAAGTCGAAATGTCGAAAAAAAAGTCGAAATGTTGAGAAAAAAGTCGAAATGTTGAGAAAAAAGTCGAAATGTTGAGGAAAAAGTCAAAATGTTGAGGAAAAAAGTCGAAATGTCGAGAAAAAAGTCAAAATTTTGAGAAAAAAGTTGAAATGTCGAGATTAAAAAGTAAGGAAAAAGAAAGAAAAAAAGAGAAAAAAAAGTCAGCTGCTAAGGTAGTACAAGAATCCTCAGGAGTCCCCGAACACTTTCCTGGGGCACATTAAGCATACTTTGTGTTAAAGCATGCAGTGTTTTATAGCCATCTTGACAGTCTACAACTGTCTACAACCTACAGTCTACAACTACATCCCTGCCTCCTGGTGAAAACACATGAAGGGTTGGTTTTCCCAAATTCACAGTTTTGGACTTAAAGATCCAAAGAGAGGTGATTGGTTCAGCGGGCATTTCACAAAGAGTACGTTAACTACTACGCATACATTGATGCAGCAGAGCTCTGTAAAATTATACAAGCTGTTTTACTTGAGAGTATTCACATGACTCAGTCAGCGGGCCACTCATCTCAAACACTGCCACAGTTTCATGTAAAATAATCCACAACAATCCAGAGGACGCAGGAAACCTTTGATGTTCCTCTGCCGTCCTGCAGCCACGTTGCATATTCTCAGGTGAGAGACAGTCGGATGAATTAGATCCCCTGTTTTTGACGTGGGGGCTTCACTACTTATTACCAGGCTGCAAGATGAATATGCATTTTATTCCACCAGGACAATTTGCTGGAGTAAAAGTCTATTTCCGTCACCCTCCCTGCTCGTTTCCCCACAGCTCTCTCTCTGCGGCCGTTTCCTACCTCTGCACTGGTGGTGGGAGGTGGATGTGAGAACTGAGCACAGTCAGAACCAATCTCTGTCATCTCCCGCTGCAGCCCCAACCGACAGGGCTCTCATTTCCAAAATTTTTCTTTTTTTTTTTATTATTCCAATCTCCACCACACATCCAGCCGTGCACGGAAACAGGCTCCTTTTAAAATGTAATCTGTTACGGATTACCGAGCACCCGCTTGAGATTTGACCCAGCAATATAATCCTTTGTGTTGATCTAACATAATCTGATTTCTCTCAATTACTTTGTCTCCAAAATACACAGAATATAATGCTGAAGAACAATGTCGCTGCTAACATGCTAAATTATTGCCTTCAACCCCATAAAATCTTTGCAACTCTTCGGTCAAATTCATCTTTGATCCAATATTTTTACAGATTTATCAAAGTGACCTATCGTAGAGGCTCGGATGGCGGTAATCTTGCTGTGTTATTCATCTTACCTTGACATGCGCACACACCCACCACCCACCGCCTCTCCCCTGCAGGGATGTTTTCATCATCCCTCCTGCACGCCGGGAGTTGTCTTGAATTTGCTCTCCAGCGCGTCTCGTGTCTGACAGGCTGACGATCAGAAAGGCTGCTCTTGATCTCCCCGGGCCTCGGCTGGATCACAGGGAGACGCAGGACTCTAATCTCACCCTGATCACGTTCAAAACCTGCGCAAAACTCAGGGACGTTAAACGATTCTGCAGAAAGATGAGAGGGAGTCTGCGTCATTTTTATGTGTTATCCAAGAAAATCATCGCACTGATGATGTGTTTTAATACACTACATGCAGTGTATGTATATATATATATATATATATATATATATATATATATACACACACACACACACACACACACACACTGGATGTAGTGTATTAAAACAGCAGAGGTGCAGAGACTTAGAGATCATGCATGCTCAACACTGGAAAAGTACGTACACATTCATTGTCAGATGTATATTTATTGTGGTTTTAAGTCGTGGCAATCATTTTACTGATTAATAAATGATGGAAAATAAGGTTCGATTTAGTCTCGTGTCGTCAGGTATGATTCAAAAGTGCTCAGGGGGAATCTTTTGGTGTGTGTGGTTGCTTTGAAGCAGTCAGATGTCAGTTTGCACGGGGGGTGGTCTCTCTCCATCTCTCCATCTCTCTCCAGCGTGTGAAGTTCCAGGATTTACCTCTTTTAGGATTGAGAAGTGATTCACACTGAAACAGCTCAATTCTGATGGTGACAAGTTTGGAAAAGTGCAAACTTTTGCGACTGGTAAGAGACGACCAGGCAGCCTTTATCAAAAGCCTTCAGAGGAGAAAAGAAAACATGCAAACATCCTCTCAAGCCATACCCATTCAAACCGGTAGAAAATTTAGAATATAACCATAAATGTGCTGCAACGACGGCTAAAACTAATGTGCTTGTGGAGGTCCTGCATTAATGCTGCATGTTATGCGTACGCCATTTTCCACTCACACGTTGGGATGTTTCAGAGATCAGCTTTGTGTGCATTTGTTCGTGCATTTCCAATCTGTTGGCAGAACCCAACTATAAAAGCGACGAGACCTGCTTTTAAACACCAAAATATGTTCTTCTACATCTCCTTACGTAAAGAAATCTATAACACATCCATGTTCAACTTCACATTCATTCCTATGTTCAGAGTAAACATGCGTGGATTTGGACACAAGTACAGTTTTGAACATATAAATTGTTCACTGCAAAAGCTCAAAATCTTAACAAAAATATTTGTCTTATTTCTAGTTAAAATGTCTCATGTTTAGTCAAAAAATTTCATTATACTTAAAACAAGACTCAATACCAGAAAAATAACTTATTTGACATTTTTTTACCTGTTTAAAGTAGAGATTAAATCTGGATTTCTGACACACAAACCTGCTTTTGTTTTTATTTTCCAACTTTTGCTTTGATAATAAATCCATCACTTGTGGAAATGCTTTGACAAAATTAGTCCTAAAGGCAGATTTAAATGTCTGAAATTAAACAAAAGCATGAGTTACAAAATCTAAACAATGGATCTCAAATTCCGGGCACGTGGGTGTTATTGGGCTGACATTACAGGTATCTGGATCTTTTAAAAGCACGTCCATCATAGTGATTCAAGACACCTTATCTATCCCGAGGGAAATTACTGTGCAGCAGTTGCAGTACAAGGTTATACAGGAAAAATAATAAGTAAAATAAGTACACACTAAATAAATAGATCAAGTGGAACAGTGGTAAAGTGATAAAAGTGATAGCAGCATAAATTAAATTAACAGTACAACTAAGTAAAGTTTGATTAGGAAAGATTGGCCTCATTTCAAAGATCTGCTAATGACTCGATAAATCAGAGCTGGAAGACGGAGCTAAACACTGAGGACGGAAACGATAATAAACCATTCTCCTTCAATAGCTGAAAATAACCAGGATGGAGTCGTTCAAATCAGCTAAAACAGCAACATCCGGCTAAAACAGAGATGCTTCAATCTAATAGAATACATATTATCTTAAGGAAAAGCCACATTTTACTAAAACTTTGCATTTGCAATGCTTGTATTTCTGCATTCTGGCTTTTATTTCCACCCCTCTAATGTAAAAATGGATTAGTCTGCTATGGGAATGATTTAATTTTGTCCAATAGTTCATTTTTAACTGCTACAAACGGTTAACCATTGTTGAGACAGTATTTAAAGAGCAGCAGCAAACCCACCCCGAACCACTTCATCAATTTAACTCAACAGCCAAGTGTGAAAGAGGGATCAAGCGCGTTAGTGTAATCTCACAATGTAAACAATTATCTTTATTTCTACTCAGCATGTCAACCACTCATTCCTGTAAAATCCCCATACCTCGATGTGTGCATATATATATATATATATATATATATATACACATACAGGGCCGCCGCAAGGGGTGTGCGAACCGTGCGACCGCACGGGGCCTCGCGCCCCAGGGGGCCTCGCGCTATGGGCCGTTTTTTTTTCAATTTTTTTTCAAATCTTTTTTTTTCAAATTTTTTTTTTTTCGTTTTTTTTCGTTTTTTCCCTTATAAATATCAACAGTCACGTTCCATTACAGACCTAAATGTGTACTAGTCTGTGCATATCAATAAATATATGTGCAATGATGCGCGTGTCTGTTGTTCAATACAACTGATCAGACCAAGCGCAGACACAAGCTGCTCTGATCCAGACGGGTGGAGTTGGAATAAACTGTCACACAATGTCGAGAGAACAAGACAGATTCTGGAAATTTCCATCAGGGGATGAAAAAAGAAAAAAAAACGAAAGAAAATGGAAGAGTTTAATGCCTCTCTGAAAGGCTCGTTTGATAAATTTGTTACAAAAATCACCGATCCGACCGGGTCTCAAGCAGCCGTGGGGCCCCGCGTCGAGGCAGGCCCAGATGACGATGAGGCAGGGGAAGGTATCCAGTATTTTGCTAATTGGAGAGTTAAAATTGCGCATATAGACACCCGATCCGACCCGAAAAACCCAAAAATTTCGCCCCCCCCAGCCATTTCGCACAGGGCCTCGCAAATCTCCCAGGCGGCTCTGTGTATATATATATATATATATATATATATATATATATATATATATATATATATATATATATATGCATGGCTGTGTTTCCTCTTTCAAATTGAGCTCAAGTAAAAAACGTTTCTTCTCTTTAGAGACAGATGCGACTGCACCAGGAAGTTGCAACTTTCTCTTTATCTGTGATTTCAAGTTTTTTCCAACAATAAAGGAAGTAAAGAAAAAAAATGTAATAAAATAAGAGAACAAACATGTTGACTTAGGGCATACATTAATAAAAATAAAGAAAAGCCCCGACAAAAACCGGATTGTACATTCGCACAGTCACAGTCATCCACAGAATATAAAGTCCACCTTCCCCAGTATTTTATATTCTGCTCAGCCTGTAATCTTAAGGAGAAGGTCAGCTTTTCCATGCAACGTATATCCTCAACTATTGTGGTCCAGTCGTCCTTTGATGGCAGATTTGTCTGCAGCCATTTCCGTGTAATGGCCTTCTTGCTCGCAGCCAAGAGCACTTTATAGAGGTAGTTGTCCTTGGCCATAAGTCCATCTGGGATTTTACCCAGATACAATGCAATAAAGGAAATCTCAAGTGTTTGTCCGAAAATTGTCTGTAATTCTTCAGTAAATTCTTGCCAATATGGTTGAATAAGGGGGCAGGTCCAGAATACATGGAAGTGTTCTGCCGCTGCCTGTCCACGCTGGCTCCAGCATTTATCCTGACCCTGGAAACCCTGCCGTTTAAAGGGGACCTATTATGAAAAATAGGTTTTTTCTTTCTTTAACATATATAAAGTGGTCTCCCCTCAGCCTGCCAACTCAGAGAAGGAGGAAAGCAACCAAATTCTGCAGTGTCTGTACAGCCGCCCGGATGAGCCGTCCAGTGTGATGTGGATCTACGAGCCAATAAGATTCTGCTCCCGTCGTTACGTAACGACAGGAGCAGAGGTTTGGATTCCGCTGCGTGAAACCACGCCCACAACTATAAAACCGTGTAACTGCATGCGAACGTCCGACTATCGTAGCACTTCGTGACATCGGACGCTCTCTGTCCATCTCCCTCCAGCAGCTGCCACTTTATTGAGGTTTTTGTAGTGAAATGAGGAGGAATCATAGAGATAACTTCTCATTTCAACTAACTGGATCAGCCGTTCCTCATCCATGACTGTTTCCTACAGCGCTTTCAACCGGCTTTCAACGTGAGCGACAGGAAGAAAATAGAAGCAGGACGTCCGACAAATGTTCAGCTCAAAACAGTGCGTCGCTGCATCGCTGTGGCCAGTTAGAACAGTCCAATAGAAAATAAAGCAAATGGAATTGATTTTGTCGCTCATGCTCGCTCGCATTGCATGCATGACATGGTGTAAAGGCTGATTTATGGTTCCGCGTTACACCAACCCAGAGCCTACGGCGTAGGGTACGTCTGCGTCGATTTAACGCAGAACCATAATTCAGGCTTAACTCCGCCGGCCGGAGCGTCCACCATTTTTTCGTAGCGGTGTATCACGTCATTCAGGCAGCCAATCAGCACAGAGCCTCATTATCATAGCCCCGCCCACTCAGAATCCTGCATAGATAATGAGGTTAGAAACGGTAAAAATAAAGACATGGCCCAGAAGCTGAATTTCTAATTTATATAGAAAAAAACAATCAAAAGCTTGTTTTTAAGACATTCAAGGCCTGTTTAAAATAGGTATTAAATACCATAATAGGTCCCCTTTAAATTTCAGTTTTGGAGTGATAAAGAATCTTATTATGTTCTTCCAGCAGAATTCCCGTCAGGCCCTGGAATAGATGGTCCTAGCCTGACTTTCCCAGATATCTCTCCAGTCATCCTCAGATATCTCCACGCCAGATTCCTCCTGCACCAGGAAGTTGGATGAACAAAGTAGCCAGACGTGCAAACTAATGGTTTACCAGCTGTGACGATATTTGCCAAGCGAATAATCGTAGTTTCGAGAAACACTAGAAATGTGACGCAGTGATGCGTCATCTCTCGTTGCAGATCTATGGCGTTGACCGTAAATAAACTGACCTAAATACGGCAGAGCAACCTTGTTAAGAGCATCCTCGTCGTGCTCCGCACGTGTAACAAACTCAGCTACAGAAGTCTACAAGATCAACAGAAAGTGCATCAGCCGTGATGGAAATAAACCCAGCTGGATACCGAGGCTTGCAAGCAGCTTCCCAGAGAGCTCCATGGCATCATTATTGTTTGATTTCAAAAGATATTGATGACCTTCCCTGTTCCACAATCTATTGATCTGATCTTGAAACCAATTTCAAGCCAGATATGATTCAGTAACAGCGCCCTGGTAATTCGATATAGGATGCATGCACCTCATCTGTCATGTTAACAGACTTATGGGTTAAAAATAGGCTTCCGGTTTAGCAGGGGAGGATTTGAAGGTCTATTTTTAGCCTTCACAGCAGCACATGCTTCCAGCAGTGTGAAAGCAGACATTTCAGGGAATTTATTTCTGTAACTGCAAAGTATACAAAAATAAACAAACATACTAAAATTACTGACTGAGTCAATATTAACATCTTAATCATAGGCAAGTGAATAAAACTAGAATAGCAGTGCAGAATCACGTGGAGCATCCACGGTTCAGCATTAAATATATGGAGAAAAAACATTAAAAAGGAAGGAAGGAACAAGGAATGAAGGGAGAAAAGAAGGAAGGAAGGAAGGAAGGAAGGGAGAAAAGAGGAAGGGAAGAAGGAAGGAAGGAAGGAAGGGAGGGAGGGAGGGAGAAAAGAAGGAAGGAAGGAAGGAAGGGAGAAAAGAAGGAAGGAAGGAAGGAAGGAAGAAAAGGAAATAAGGAAGGAAGAGAAGGAAATAAGGAAGGGAGGGAGGGAGGGAGAAAAGAAGGAAGGAAGGAAGGAAGGAAGGAAGAAAAGGAAAGAAGGAAGGAAGAGAAGGAAATAAGGAAGGAAGGAAGTGAAGGAAGGAAGGAAGGAAGGAAGAGAGGAAGGAAGGAAGGAAGGAAGGAAGGGATAAAAGAAGGAAGGAAGGAAGGATGGAAGGAAGAAAAGGAAAGAAGGAAGGAAGGAAGTGAAGGAAGGAAGGAAGGAAGGAAGGAAGGAAGGAAGGAAGAAAAGGAAAGAAGGAAGGAAGGAAGGAAGGAAGGAAGGAAGGAAGGAAGGAAGGAAGGAAAGAAGGAAGGAAGGGAGAAGGAAGGAAAGAAGGAAGGAAGGAAGGAAGGAAGGAAGGAAGGAAGGAAGGAAGGAAGGAAGGAAAGAAGGAAGGAAGGGAGAAGGAAGGAAAGAAGGAAGGAAGGAAGGAAGGAAGAGAAGGAAAGGAGAAGGATGGAAGGAAGGAAGGAAGGGAGAAAAGAAGGAAGGAAGGACGAGAAGGAAAGAAGGAAGCAAGGGAGAAGGAAGGAAGGAAGGAAGAGAAGGAAAGGAGAAGGAAGGATGGAAGGAAGGAAGGGAGAAAAGGAAGGAATGAAGGAAGGAAGGAAGGAAGGAAGAAAAGGAAAGAAGGAAGGAAGAGAAGGAAAGAAGGAAGGAAGGGAGAAGGAAGGAAGGGAGAAAGAAAAGGAAGGAAGGAAGGAAGGAAGGAAGAGAAGGAAAGAAGGAAGGAAGGGAGAAGGAAGGAAGGAAGGAAGGGAGAAGGAAGGAAGGAAGGAAGGAAGGGAGAGAAGGAAGGAAAGAAAAGGAAGGAAGGAAGGAAGAGAAGGAAAGAAGGAAGGAAGGAAGGAAGGAAGGAAGAGAAGGAAAGAAAGAAGGAAGGGAGGGAGAAAAGAAGGAAGGAAGGAAGGAAGGAAGAAAAGAGGAAGGGAAGAAGGAAGGAAGGAAGGAAGGAAGGAATAAAGGAAGGAAGGAAGGAAGGAAGGAAGGAAGTGAAGGAAAGAAGGAAGGAAGGAAGGAAGGAAGGAAAGAAGGAAGGAAGGGAGAAGGATGGAAGGAAGGAAGGAAGGAAGGAAGAGAAGGAAAGAAGGAAGGAAGGGAGAAGGAAGGAAGGAAGGAAGGAAGAAAAGGAAAGAAGGAAGGAAGGAAGTGAAGGAAAGAAGGAAGGAAGGAAGGAAGGAAGGAAAGAAGGAAGGAAGGGAGAATGATGGAAGGAAGGAAGGAAGGAAGGAAGAGAAGGAAAGAAGGAAGGAAGGGAGAAGGAAGGAAGGAAGGAAGGAAGGAAGGAAGGAAGGAAGGAAGAGAAGGAAAGAAGGAAGGAAGGGAGAAGGAAGGAAGGAAGGAAGGGAGAAGGAAGGAAGGAAGGAAGGAAGGGAGAAGGAAGGAAGGAAGGAAGGAAGGAAGGAAGGGAGAGAAGGAAAGAAAGAAGGAAGGAAGGAAGGAAGGAAGGAAGGAAGGGAGAGAAGGAAAGAAAGAAGGAAGGAAGGAAGGAAGGAAGAGAGGGAAAGAAGGAAGGGAGGAAGGAAGGAAGGAAGGAAGGAAGGAAGGAAGGAAGGAAGAGAGGGAAAGAAGGAAGGGAGGAAGGAAGGAAGGAAGGAAGGAAGGAAGGAAGGAAGGAAGGAAGGAAGAGAGGGAAAGAAGGAAGGGAGGAAGGAAGGAAGGAAGGAAGGAAGGAAGGAAGGAAGGAAGAGAAGGAAAGAAAGAAGGAAGGGAGGGAGAAAAGAAGGAAGGAAGGGAGAAGGAAGGAAGGAAGAGAGAAAAGAAGGAAGGAAGGGAGAAAAGAAGGAAGGGAGGAAGGAAGGGAGGAAGGAAGGGAGAAAAGAAGGAAGGAAGAGAGTAAAGAAGGAAGGAAGGGAGAAAAGAAGGAAGGGAGGAAGGAAGGAAGGAAGGAAGGAAGGAAGGAAGGAAGGAAGGGAAAAGGAAAGGAAGGAAGGAGGGGAGAAAAGAAGGAAGGAAGGATGAAGGAAGGGAAGTAAAGAAGAAAGGAAGGGAGAAAAGAAGGAAGGGAGAAAAGAAGGAAGGGAGAAAACAAGGAAGGGAAAAGGAAAGGAAGGAAGGAAGGAAGGAAAGAAGGAAGGAAGGAAGGAAGGATGAAAGGAAGGAAGGAAGGATGAAAGGAAGGATGAAAGGAAGGAAGGAAGGAAGGAAGGAAGGAAGGAAGGAAGGAAGGAAGGAAGGAAGGAAGGAAGGATGAAAGGAAGGAAGGAAGGAAGGAAGGAAGGAAGGATGAAAGGAAGGAAGGAAGGAAGGAAGGAAGGAAGGAAGGAAGGAAGGAAGGAAGGAAGGAAGGAAGGAAGGAAGGAAAGAAGGAAGGAAAGAAGGAAGGAAGGAAGGAAGGAAGGAAGGAAGGAAGGGAGGGAGGGAGGGAGGGAGGAAGGAAGGAAGGAAGGAAGGAAGGAAGGAGGAAGGAAGGAAGGAAGGAGAGAGCAGGAGGAAAGAAGGAAGGAAGGGAAAAAAGAAGGAAGGAAGGAAGGAAGGAAGGAAGGAAGGAAGGAAGGAAGGAAGGAAGGAAGGAAGGAAGGAAGGAAGGAAGGAAGGAAGGAAGGAAGGAGGAAGGGAAGAAGGAAGGAGAGAGCAGGAGGAAAGAAGGAAGGAAGGGAAAAAAGAAGGAAGGAAGGAACAATGAAAGAAGGGGAGAAAAGAGGAAGGGAAGAAGGAAGGAAGGAAGGGAAAAAAGAGGGATGGAAGGAAGGAAAGAGGAAGGGCAGAAGGAAAGAAGGAAGGGAGGAACGAACAATGAAAGGAGGGGAGAAAAGAGGAAGGGAAGAAGGAATGAGAGAGCAGGAGGAAGGAGGGAGAAGGGAGAAGGGGAAAGAAAGAAAGAAAGAAAGAAAGAAAGAAAGAAAGAAAGAAAGAAAGAAAGAAAGAAAGAAAGAAAGAAAGAAAGAAAGAAAGAAAGAAAGAAAGAAAGAAAGAAAGAAAGAAAGAAGAAGAGAGGAAGGGAGAAGGAAGGAGAGAGCAGGAGGAAAGAAGGAAAGGAGAATTAGGTCATTTTGACCCAAAGACAGTACAAGGGTTAAGTATTTAATGGGAATGAAACATTCGTTTCTCCCAGAATGACAAAAACAAACCCTGTGGAGACGCCGCCGCCTCAAAAGTTACAGAAACCAAATATTGCTTCAGTTTAAAGGCCTGGAGGTAAATGTAAAATCATTTCATTTATTTTCATTGCTTTTCTAAAAAAGGGAGACAGAAGTGGTGCAGGACGAGCCTGCGAAGAACAACGTGACAGACGGAGAGTCAGGAGGGGCTGCGAGGCGTCGCGGCGCCGCAGGGGCGCCTTGTTTAATTGGCAGGACCTGGAAAATGTGTCGCAAATGAAAGAATGATGGATGGCGTCAATTAGAGGTGAATTTTTGAGGAATATCTGCTCCAGCGTCCCCGAGAACTGAAGCTGCGCCAGAGTTTCATCACTCAGGAAAACAACAACCCCCCCCCAAGCACACCGATTTAAAAAAGGGAAACATTTCAATATTTTGGAACAACAAAGTCCCACAAATCAATCTCTGAACACGTCCAGAGAATCAAAGCTGGAAAAAAACACTCATCAACAATCATCGAGTGCAAAACTGTTTGCATAACAGTTGAAATGTTTCACCCCACCAAAGCGGTTACAGTTTGGTATTGATTAAACTAAAAACTAAAATCTATTTTAATTCCAGTTCACAAGGACTAACAGGGATCCATGAAGTTTAAATGCTAAACTTTTTAAACTTCTTTCAATTTGGGCCAGTCCCAATCCCCCCTAGTCCTACTTTTCAGTCCTACCCCTAAATTTTGCACATTCCCGTGAGGGTAGTGGTGTCCCAATTCCTCTTTGCATGTAGGGCTAGTGGACATAACGAGGGTTAGTGTGTATGAATCTAGCCCTTCAGAGCGAGGGATTTCAGATTCTGACTTTGCGACGGAGGACTAGAGAAAATTTCCTAGAATGCTTTACATTTGCAGAATGAATCAAACAAAAAAACATGGCGGACATTTCTAATTTTTAGTGAATAAAATCAATATTTTGAGTTGGTTTCTGCATAAAAATGCGTTTTGATTACATTTCTTGCGAGAAATATATATTTTACTTTCATAATATTCACTCAGTGAATGTACATAATCACTCGCTTGCTCGTTGTTGCAAAGATCTCACCAGAATAAAGGCTGATTTATGGTTCCGCGTTACACCAACGCAGAGACTACGGAGTGGGTTATGTGGCGACGCGTGCCGTACGGTGCGCGTCACCGCGTAACCTACGCCGTAGGCTCTGCGTTGGTGTAACGCGGAACCATAAATCAGCTCCCGAGCCGGCGGCTGTTCTCATCCCGAAAACATCAGAGCAAATTTCTTAACAGGCGTTATTTGGATAAACTGAGCCCAGGTTGGGGATCTTAACGGTTACCTGAAAAAATATTAAAACTTAATAAAGTGGCATATTAGCAGCGCTACACGTGAAATTAAAACAGCTTTTAGCTCTGGGCTTCCTGATATGGTGTGACGTTTGTGCAAACGTAACTACGCAGTCGCTTACGTACCCGAACCTAAACCACGCAGTGACGTAGCAAGTGGTGTCCCAATCCCTAGGGAACATTACAAGGATCCTACCAAAGTGGCTTCATTTTTAGGGCTAGTGGTAGAAAGTAGGGGGTGTATTGTATAACTTCACAGTTCACCTCAAAAGTTGTCGCTATTTTGACATCTGCAGGGAAGAAAAGTGTCCAACTGTGAACGAGACACCAGAAACATGATTTACACAGTGCTAAAGCAGCCCCTCCAGAAATAAACTTGATACTCCATAAATCTGCACAAAGTTGTCTCATTTTAGAAAAGTAGAAAAGTTTTTTGACTCGTATTCTAAAAACCAGCAAAGGAGCCTAAAATAGTCTGTGTAGTTTTCTTGAAATGATGCGTTTTTACCTCCTCAGAAAGGAGGATGAGCAGAGCGGAGCAGTTCCTGCCCGAATCTGTACGTCTTCGTGGAAATCTAATGACCAATTACGGTGAAGCGAGTAAAAATAACAGGACGGCTCTTTCAAACTCAGTGACAGGTGCTGCGGTGAGGAGATCACCCTTCACCGTGAGAGCCCACCTACACACACACACACACACACACCTACACACACACACACACCGGGGCTCAGGTGTTTCTGCTTACACACTCGTCTCCCCTGCCGACAGCCTACGACTCGCACGCAGGCCGAGCAACAAAAGCACGCTCATGCAAGCCTGCAGGCAGATCCACATCCTACACAAACGCACACAAACACGCACGCCTTGCACACAATGGCGCCATTATCCGCCGGCCTTGAGTGCTGACGTGAGCACGGCGAGGCGGCGCGTGTGCGAGGCTCGTGTGTGAATAAGCGATGTGCTTAAAGAGGACTCTTGTTGATATTCTAAGCCGAGAGCACACACATCTGGGCGTCCGGGGGGAACGGCCCACGCCGGAGCTTCGACGTGTCCGACCGTTCGTTGCCAAGTCTCATAATGTCAGGGAGCAGTTCTGCTTCGCAGGGAAGAGTTACATCACAGCCTTTCGTACGGTGGCCGAGACCCGCCATGGCTGAAAATAAAAGTAACGCTGCAAACAGAAACAAACGCCGCTGCAAATTAAAGAAACACTTTGCAAATAAAATAAACGCTGCAAACAGAAACAAACGCTGCTGCAAATTAAAGAAACGCTGCAAATAAAAACAAACGCCGCTGCAAATAAAATAAACGCCGCTGCAAATAAAAAAAACGACGCAAATAAAATAAACGCTGCAAATAAAAATAAACGCCGCTGCAAATAAAATAAACGCTGCAAATATAAATAAACCCTGCTGCAAATAAAATAAACGCTGCTGCAAATAAAAAAAAAACGACACAAATAAAAAAGCCACAACGGAAGTGAATTACCGAGGACTATTTTTGCTGATGCACCGGTGTTTTTTACGTGAGAAGAGAAGGAGAAGACGAAGAGGACGTAAGTGAAAAGGAAGAAATAAGAAAAGCAAGGAATAAGAAGAACAACGAACGAGAAAATAAGTGAAAAGGTTAGTGTTCAACGTCGCTACGTGTAATTTTTAATGTCTTGTTCTCCTGTCACGTAAAAAACACCGGTGCATCAGCAAAAATAGTCCCCGGTAATTCACTTCCGTTGTGGCTTTTTTATTTGCGTCGTTTTTAAATTTTATTTGCAGCGGGGTTTATTTTTGTTTGCAGCGTTTCTTTTATTTGCTAAGCGTTTCTTTTATTTGCAGCAGCGTTTGTTTCTGTTTGCAGCATTTCTTTTATTTGCTAAGCGTTTCTTTTATTTGCAGCGGCATTTCTTTTCTATTCTGTACATTTGTAACCAAAAGGGTGTAGGTAGAAGCGAGGCTTGTACTGGTACCTTACATTTGGTTACAGCAAATACAAAAGAGCAAAGCTCAAGACTTTGAAATTAATTATCAGTAAACTCAAATATCCCATCATAGCAAAATAAAGAAAGGCACAGAGCTCAAAACCCCAAAAATAACTTAAATTTCCCATCATAGCAAAAATAAATAGGACATGACTCAAAACCCAAAATAATCTTACATTTCCCATCATAGCAAAAATAAAAAATAGCGCATAGCTCAAAAACCCAAAATATAACAGTACAGAAGTTGGCAAACTTAATTTTCCATACCATAACGAGAAATTACAAATTTGTTAAGTCTTTTAAGGTTGAATAGTGTACAACATGACTTGATATTTACAGGACAGTTGTTCCAGATTTTCACCCCTTTGACACAGTGATTTTTTACATCGGTTCGGGTCTTAAATAAAAACGTTCCTCTCATATTGTATCTGGTGTCCTTCATTTTAAACAGATTCTGGATATGTGGAGGTAGAAGTTTGTTTCTGGCTTTGTACATGGTTTATATTGTAATATAATAATAAAATATATATTTTAAAAAAAAGATCTTCTGACATTTATAGAAATAGATTATTATTTTAATCAAATGTGACCGAGACCTTTATCTACCTAAACTACATGACCTTTTATTCTTTCAATCATCATTCGCTGTACTTTAATAAGAAATCTTGCACCCGTTTGCATTGTTGAAGTTACTGCATGACACTGTTAATACAAACGTAACACGATCTGCATCTGCATATTTTCAAATTATGAGCTCCCAAGTTTCATTTCTTAAAAATGCTTTTATTGTGAAATATATGCAGGAAGCTCATTAACTTGCAAAGTTCAAATTAGCGCTTGAAATTGCAATAATGTTAAAAAAAAACAAAGAACACGATAAGCACAGTAACACAAAGAAGAAAAAGAAGATAAAAAGAAGTAGACGATAATGGCTCGTATTAAAAAAAAGACCACTTGCAAATGTCTTTCCACGTTACTCTTTTTGTTATTGGACAACTTCTCGCTACAGAGCAAACATTCAGGCCATGAATGCAAATGATTCGCTCCAAGAAACGATGAATCCTCTTTTCTCCTCATTTATTTTTCCTTTGGAAACAATCCTTTTGGCCGGTTTGTTTGCAACAGCCACCTGGCTGGCGCCGCCCTTCTGGTAGAAACGCACAATTTAAATGACATATTTTGGTCAACTAACATGACTAAGCATAAATTACATAGAAACACCAGCAAAGATATTAAAGAAAAATGAAATAAAAAAGGATTTAATCCAGATTTAAAGTAATTAAACCTTCATATTGTTCAGTTTAAATACATTTTAAGGATTTAAAGTAATTAAACCTTCATATTGTTAAGTTTTTATATATTTTAAGGATTTGTTTTTTAAAAAATGTTTTAATTTATTTTTTCTCATTGTAGTTTTCAATTTGTTAATACGTGAATTATTCAAGTTTAATCCACTTTTTATTGTAAATTCTTTCATTTAATCAGAATTTAAATGACATATTTTGGTCAACGTGTAACAAACTTGACTCAGCATATATTACATAGAAACACCAGCAACAATATTGAAACAAAAATTTAAATAAAAAAGGATTTAATCCGGATTTAAAGTAATTAAACTTTCATATTGTTTAGATTTTACCTATTTCAAGGATTTTATTTTTTTGTTTTTTGAATCCTCTTTTCTCCTCAGTTAGTTTACCCTTTTCCCCTTTGGAAAGAATCCCTTTGGCCGGTTTGTTCAACAGTCTCCTGCCTGTCGCCGCCCTGCTGATAGAAACGTGTGTTGCAGGTTCTGACGCAAATCTTCGTTAACAGAAATGTTGAAATTTTATATTTATTCTACACATTTTTACAGCATTGGAAAACGTTCAGAATGTTTGTGTCATGTTTGTCCTCCTACAGAAACCATATGAAAACAAAAAATATATTTCCATTTTCAGGCATTTTTGAAAAGCTCCAGGGAGCCACTAGGGCGGTGCTAAAGAGCCACGGGTTGAAGATAGAGAGAAGATGGTCAGAGGCGATTCTAGGGTCTGTTGGGGCCCTAGGCAAACATTTCTAGGGGGCCCCTCAAACCAGCGTTCATCACCGTTATGTTATAATAAACCGACACCAACGAAAACTTTATGAAATTTATATTTATTTACACACTGCTAATTTACACACACGACACTGTGTGTAGTTTTTTTTTTTTTTTTTTTTTGACACTGCGTACAGGTGGATGGCCGTGATCATGGGAATGACAACGTGGGGCCCCTTAAGGGAGGTTTCTTACTGGCTACTGAGATGTCATTGATAATTGCCTTATGTTTGTTTAAGGAGGAGGATGTGGTCATTGCGGTTACCACATTTTGAGATCTGTACAGTAAAAACAGCCTTCAATACTTTTTTAGTCCTCAAAACCCCTGATAGGAAACACTTTTGTAATAAAAGTAATTATTTAAAAAAAAAAAAAAATTTTTTTTTTTTTTTTTTTTTGGGCCTCATGGGCCCCCCAACAACTCGGGGCCCCAAGCAGTTGCCTGCCTTGCCTTCACAAGCTGCGCCCCTGAAGATGGTCTAGAACGGGGGTCGTCAACCCGCGGCTCTAGAACCGCCGTAGTGGCTCCCTGGAGCTTTTTCAAAAATGTTTGACTTTTTTTTCCTTTTTTTCTTCTTTTTCTCCTTTTTTCTATTTTTTTCTCTTTTTTTTGTCTTTTTTCTTTTTTTTCTCTTTTTCTTTTTTTCCGTCTCTTTTTTTCTCTTTCTTTTTTTTCTTATTTTTTTCCTTTCCTTTTTAATCTCGACATTTCAACTTTTTTCTCGACATTTCGACTTTTTTCCTCGACATTTCGACTTTTTTCTCAAGATTGTACTTCAACATTAATCTTGAAATTTCTACTTTTTTCTCGACATTTCTACTTTTTTCTCGAAATGCATAATGAAAAAAACAATCTTCCCCCAGTTATAACTAATATAGAAACATGCAGCATGTGTTGTCTTCATTCTAAGGCTTATACAAGACTTTTCATTTTTTGCGGCTCCAGACATATTTGTTTTTTGTGTTTTTGGTCCAATATGGCTCTTTCAACATTTTGGGTTGCCGACCCCCGGTTTAGAAGATGGAGATTACATCAGAAATCCGGCCCTGAGCAGAACTAACCAGCGTTGGAGTCAAATCTCTCGTTTGTTCTTCCATTTTCTTTTTCTGACGTTTCAAAACTCTGCAGATGTCTCAAGTGTGACATCACATCCTCTGTTTCTCGCTGGTCTCGGTCGATGCTACTAGTTTACACACAGAGAGGATGAAAGGATCTTGGGAAGATCCCGGCACCTCGTGTCCTACTGCCCTTGGACTCTCACACAAGTATTTCCTGTTTTAATTATTGCTGCATAAATAATCTGGCCAGGTGGAGGAGGGAAAGGTGCACTAGTTTAAGTCCTCAGGACCCGGCGGTGGATGTAATTAGCGGTGACATGGACAGGGCGTCTTATCGCCCGCTAGTTCATCTCAGAGGGACGGATGTCAAGACGGACTTCCTGTCAAGCCGTCAAACTCAGAGGCCAGAGATGATGTAACACATCGGTAGGTAAGGAGCACAGTTTTCAAAAAACAAAGCTGGCTCTGCGGCCACTACAATTCATCTTTATTTTTCACCGTTTTCTTACTTTTCGTGGTTTGAAAGTAATACTGCAGTGATGCAGCATATAAAATGTATCTTCAACTGCAGCTGTATACTAACCTTCCTCTTTAAGTTACTGGATATCATATATTAAACCTTTTAAACCTCTCAGTGTGAAGTGTGCAATAGTTTGGAGGGGAAAGGACAACAAATCTATTGTTAAGTTTGTTGTTTTACTCATTTTACTCTAAACACACAGCGTTTAACAAAGCCAAAATACTCGTACCATCCATTATTTGGGGTCGTCCCTCGGAAGACACCAATAACAGGGCACCAGGCTGAGGCTCAAGCTTGACGTCTGATACTCCTTAGCTGGAAGAACGTTACACCCCCCTCGCATTGACGTTGGGTGGAAGAGGTGATGTCTCATCTCAAACTTAGGTATACTGCACGGGGCACTACTCATAGGTAGAAAAGTTTGGCAACCATTTCTAACGAGGATGAACTTCTTTCCCTCAATATAGGGTTGTAGCAGTGTGAGTGCCACGGGGCCCGACCGACAGGATGGAGAGGACACAGAGTTTTGTGCAGAACCCTTTTTATTTACCACACACGTGCAGAAGCACCTTCTCCCCCAGCATCAGCCACCAGCAGCTCCTCCGAACCCTTGCTGCTGTCCAGCTCTGCCTTATAAGGCAGGCAGGGTGGAGGCGCGGCAGCCACTCAGGCGGATGGGACACAGGTGCGTGTGTCCCATCAATCTCTCCACCCTGCCACAAGGGTATTTTCAGCACTATAAGTCACTTAAAATCCTTCATTTTTCTCAAAAACCAGCAGTGCGCCCAATAATCCAGGGCGTCTTATGTATGAATGTTGTTGTGCTTACTGACCTTGAACCATTTTTATGTGGTACACTGATCTCAAAAATAGTGCAGTTTTAGTGACTTTGGTAGCGACGAAGCTGCTCCCCTTGACTGATGGTCGGACCGTTCAGACACATTAAAGTTGGTTCTTGGTTGGATGCAGGTTGAACCTTCAGACAACGTTGGATAACTAATTACGTAGCGCTGCAAACAACCATCATCCAACATCTAGTCCACGTTACCTACATGATACACCGACATGATCCACTGGGCGGTGCCTTTCACCCTTCTTCTCCTCTCCTCTTCCCTTCCTCTCTTCTCCATTTCCATTTTTTTATTATAAGTATCTCATAGCTATCATTTTTGTCCATCGTTCCTGTAGTTTCTTGTGCTGGCCCCCCTTTTTTCTCTTTTGTGCATGTTTGCAGGCCGGAGCTTCGGGAGCTGCGTTCTGGCCTGCGGTCCACCACCCCCCTCTGGTCATCCCGCTGCTGCTTCCACATGCCTGCTGTGCTGTTGACGTCCCTGACCCACCAGTCTGGCCCTCGGCAGGAGGGTCCCCCCTTATGATCCTGGTCCTGCTCAAGGTTTCTTCCCTCCTAAAGGGGAGTTTTTCCTCACCACTGTTTGGCTTAAGGCTTTTCTCCCACTATGGGAGTTTTTACCTGCCATTGTTTATGTAATAATTGCTCGGGTGTTTATGTTCTGGTCTCTGGAAAGCGTCTAGAGACAACATCTGTTGTATTAGACGCTATACAAATAAAATTGAAAATTGAAATTACCTTACTGTAATTAGACATCAAGCCAACGTTAGGTTTCACAAAGGAACATTTTTATCTCGGCCGGACCCCCATGGGGGGCAGACGCTGTGCAGGATGACTCATTTCCTCTCCCATCATCACTTTCTCCACTCTTTAAATCACCTCTGCCATGATGACCGCCGTCACTCTGCAAGTTAAATTCATGCATAGCGCGAGAGAGAACCTGCCTAAAGTTCCCTTGGGTGATTTTTGGGACCCGGGGCTGCAAGCGCCAAACGAAACCTCCCAAACGCAAGCAGACATTCAAATGGAACCAACATTTTAACGTGTTTTTGTGTGTGTGTTGCTTTAATTTGGTGATAGCATTCTGTAGACGTGATCATAGCTGTTGTGCACAGTGAGATACTCGCCTCCCTCTTTTAAAAAGGACAGACTGGCGTTAAAACTGGCGTTTGAGGACTTTGCAGTTGAGTTTAGACTAAACCTAAAAAAGGTTTAGGACATCTTCAACTACAAATTAAAAGTAGTTTTATAATCAAATATGACGGGTGAGTCACGTCTCCCACTTTTTACATCAGCTGATAAATGACGGGTCACTCACACCATCTTGCGACTTTGATGAAGGCGAAAGGAATTTTTGTCGGACAAAGAAATAAAAAATGTAATCAGTGTTATCAGTGTCCCCATTTCCATTTGATGGAAAAGGCATTTCATTATCATGACTGGTAGGATAATCAATTTAAACTCAAAACGGCAATCTGAATCCTCCTTCCCCTTCACCTTGGACGTATGTTTCAAATAGAAGAGTAGAGTTTCTCATTTCACACATAACCAGTTTTGTATTACAGCGAAGGAAAACTTGGGACAAGTTTGGACTCCAATGGCGGTCTTTAACCCGAGCGGCGTCTCCGTTAGCGACAGACGCCACCAGGATGTCACGTCCCCGGCTTTGTTCTCCCGTGAAGACTGGTGTCACTTTACCTGAGATAGGAGGTACCAAGCAAGAGATGTGACGCGCTGGTAATTAGTTTTCCTGGACATCCTCAGGGGATGGAGGGATGGAGGGAGGGATGGAGGGAGGGATGGAGGGAGGGAGGGATGTCTCGGTGCTCTGCTCCCACGTGTCTGTGTTCGTCGCCGCCGACACCTTCACTATTTTCTCTCTGTTGTTCCGACAGCATGAAGGAGGAAACTAATTGGGATGTAAATAAATGTTCAACTTGGAGGCTCGTTGGTGTGGAAGTAAAACAGAAGCTGTTCAACTTCCTCTACCATCCATCCATCAACCCATGCACCTATCCCTCCATCCATCTATCATCCCTGGATCCATCCATCCTTCCCTTCTTCCCTCCACCTATCTATCCATTAGGAATGGGTGATATTTTACCGTTCACGATAAACCGCCAAAAAAATTCCCCACGGAATTTGTCATCTCACAGTAAAAACGATAAATTCCCGTTGATGACGTTGTGTAAAGTCAGAAAGAAAGAAAGAAAGAAAGAAAGAAAGAAAGAAAGAAAGAAAGAAAGAAAGAAAGAAAGAAAGAAAGAAAGAAAGAAAGAAAGAAAGAAAGAAAGAAAGAAAGAAAGAAAGAAAGAAAGAAAGAAAGAAAGAAAGAAAGAAAGAAAGAAAGAAAGAAAGAAAGAAAGAAAGAAAGAAAGAAAGAAAGAAAGAAAGAAAGAAAGAAAGAAAGAAAGAAAGAAAGAAAGAAAGAAAGAAAGAAAGAAAGAAAGAAAGAAAGAAAGAAAGAAAGAAAGAAAGAAAGAAAGAAAGAAAGAAAGAAAGAAAGAAAGAAAGAAAGAAAGAAAGAAAGAAAGAAAGAAAGAAAGAAAGCCGTTGATGACGTGTTTGTGTAACAAACATGGCGGATCTGAGAGCGAAGAGTCATTCCAGTTTTGCAGTACAGGTCGACTCATTTAATTGGTTTTTATCAATTCAATTTAATTGGTGTAGTTTAGTAGTATTTAGTATCTTTTAGAGCAGTGTTTTGGCTCCAAAGACTGAATGTGGCGATAGATTTATAGTTACAAAGGTGGAGTTGAATTGGTATTTTTTTTTTTTTAAATCGTAATTTTTATCGTTATTGGGATAAATGCCAGAAATTATCGTGATACATTTTTTAGTCCATAAGGCCCATCCCTACTATCCATCCATCCATCCTTCCCTCCATCTATCCATCCCTCCATCCATCTATCTATCCATCCCCCATCCCTCTCTCCATTCATCCCTCCATCTATCTATCCATCCATCCTTCCCTCCATCCCTCCCTCCATCCCTCCATCCATCTCTCCACCCAGGGTCCTCCTCCTCCTGATGCACAAACGTTAATCCAGATTAATAAAATGTCAAACAAAGCGTGATGAATTAAAATGTATATCCTGATTTATTATCATCACTTCTGCTCTTGCAGGCACCTCCCACTGGTAAAAGTGTGTAGTGATTAAAGTTTAATTAGCTTTAGTTAGCTGTGTTGTCTCACAGCCAGAAGGATCCTGGTTCCAGTCCCAGCGGGGGGTTTCTGTGTGGGTTTTCTCTCCAGGCTGTTTGGCTTCCTTCCACAACAGAAACTACTACTACTATGTATGGATGTTGGTTAGTTGGTGGTGTTTCTGTGTTTCCTACATGTTGCCCTACGACGGGCTGGTGTCTGTCCAGGGTCAGCTGGGATAGACGCCAGCAAAACCCTGTGACCCTACTAGTACTGCTACTACTGTCATTCAATACTACTACTGCTGCTACTACTGCGGCTTCTACTACTACTATTACCACTACTACTACAAGTGCTACTGCTTCTGCTACTACTACTACTATACGGCTACTACTGCTACTACTGCTGCTTTTACTACTGCTACTTCTGCTGCTGCTACTACTACAAGTGCTACTACTTTTACTACTACTACTACTACTGCTTCTGCTATACGGCGGCTACTACTACTACAAGTGCTACTGCTTCTGCTACTACTACTACTACTACTGCTGCTGCTGCTGCTACTTCTGCTGCTTCTACTACTACTATTACCACTACTACTACTGCTTCTGCTATACGACTACTACTGCTTCTGCTATACGGCTACTACTACTACTGCTACTACTGCTTCTGCTATACGGCTACCCAACACAACAGTCCCTTGATTCAGCAAAACTAGGTCTTTTATTCACTTTGATTCAGCAAAACTAGGTCTTATATTCACCATCATACCATCATCTTGTCATGAGTGCAGCTTTCTGTGCTGAGTCATGAAAAGAGCTGGACAAATCTAACTCATTCAGATGAGCAGAGAAGTTTACTAGAACCAGAGATGCTCCTTGAAGTCTTTACGTTTAGAGAAGACTAAAACTACTGATGCTGGATAAAAAAAATGTCCAATGCATGATTAAAATCTGGAAAGATTTTTTATTTTACTTTTATTTTACCAGGTTAAAGTTTGAGAACAAATTCTCATTTGATAAACGAGGTAACGATGACCCAAAGTTTTCCTGGATGTCTTGTTGTCAAAAGCTTAATCGAGACCAAAAACATTCATATTTAGTAAATCTACTCCAAAAAACTCTTCTCAAACAGTAATTTGTTTGGGACTTTTGTGGGATTTTACAAACAATGCTGAAGGTTCAACCACTTCTGACTAAGGTCTGGATTTGAAAATAGCCACAAGGTTGACGACTAAAACCGTCGCTGACCTCTGGGCAGATATGAAGGAAAATAAATAAGAAATCCATTTACTTTCAATAGAAATGGCCTTTGGCCTCATGTTTTATCAAATTTTTTAAATGATTTCCTGCGTGCTGCAGGCTTGGAGGGTAAAAGCACATATTTTGCATCAGTCATGATGGATTAAAGACCTTTTATTCCATGTTTAGTTGACAGGCTTCAAAAACTTTGTGGAGTTTTACAGATTTCTGTTTAATTGTTATGTTTTAGAGAACTAAAAATGAAAATGTGAGTCGTCAGACTTCACATACTGTAGGCACAAAATAATTAACACCTTTGAAGTTATGTGTCAAAGCTGAAACCAGTGGATTTAACATTTGCTTTATTTTTAAGACAAGACAAAAACCAGTGCATCTGTAAAAAAATGAATTTTCTTTATTAAATATTCCAACACCTTAAATCTAGTGTTACACTGCAAAAACTCAAAATCTTACCAGGAATATTTGTCTTATTTCTTAAAATGTCTCATTTTTAGTCAAAAAATCTCATTACACTTAAAACAAGAGTCATTACCAGAAACATAACTTGTTATTTGACAATTTTCACCTGTTCCAAGTAAATTTTCACTTGAAATAAGTAGAAAAATCTGCCAGTGGGACAAGATTTATCTTCTTATTACAAGCAAAAAAGGTGAGAATCTACTTGAAACAGGTGAAAATTGTTGTTTTTTCCAGTGATGAGTCTTTTTTTAAGTGTAATGAGATTTTTTTTTACTAAAAATGAGACATTTTAACTAGAAATAAGACAAATATCCTTGTTAAGATTTTGAGTTTTTGCAGTGTATGTTTAGTCATTTTATCCTGTAAGTAATTACACAACAACTCTACTGTAGGTTATACTAGATGTGCCACTTTTATTGTCTTGTTTGCAAGAAAAAACTAAGTATTTGCCCCTGCTTGTGTGGCTCTTTTAAAACATTTGTGTTGTTGTTAAGAGGAAAATGTAATCAGATTTTGAGAATGCCCTAAAAGGCCTCTCAAGCTCGGTATTACTCCACAAACAGGATGTGGAAAATAAAAGAAACAGATCCAGAAGTGCTTATATCTGCGGAGCAGACGCAACGAGACGGCCTGCGAAATGTCAGATGACATTCCTGTTACTCTCCTCTGTGATGTCACTACAGATTTTCCATACCGTATTTAACCCTTATCAGATCACGGAGCGTGAGTATAATCTATTTTACTTGCAGCAAAAACACAAGACAGAAATGGAGGATAAAAGGAACAACAACAACATAACTGAGAAAAGAAAAAAAGAAGCTGGATCCATTTCAGGGCCGGTGATCCGTCTGGAGACACGACGTTAGAGACGCCCAGTACTCGAGTTGTAAAAAAAAAAATCAGAGGGGATGGTGGATTTTATCATATGGGGACAGATAATTTGTGCTGATTACAAATAATATAATATATTACAAATAATAGCAGTGACCAAAACACCTGCAGAAATACTGCAGGAATGACATAGCAGCAGTTAAATGCAGCCTTCTGTAAGCTTTAAATATCCACTGGGCTTACATCAAATACATCAAAACACAACAATAAAAAACACTTTTCTGAACTTATCAATATGACTCTGTCCTTCACAGGATAAGTAAAATGGATCACTGCAAAAACTCTAAATCTTAACAAGAATATTTGTCTTATTTCTAGTTAAAATGTCTCATTTTAGTAAAAAAAATCTCATTACACTTAAAACAAGACTCATCACTGGAAAAAACAACAATTTTCACCTGTTTCAAGTAGATTTTTACTTGAAATAAGTAGAAAAATCTGCCAGTGGAACAAGATTTTTTGCTTGTAATAAGAAGATAAATCTTGTCCCACTGGCAGATTTTCCTACTTATTTAAAGTGAAAATTTACTTGAAACAGGTGAAAATTGTCAAATAAGTAATTTTTCTGGTGTTATTTTTCTGGTGATGACTCTAAATGTTGAAATAGCAGTAAAACCACATTCATTGATGAAATGACATAAGGGATGGAAAGGGGGGATGGCAGTTTTACAGGGGGGGTGATTTTGGACCGTTTTTATTTCAGGGAGGATGCCCCTCATCCCCCCTCAACTCCAGTACTGGAGACGCCACATGTGTCTTTACATGTCGCCATGACACTAAAGGAAACTCTCAGTGGTGTGTGTGGGCTAGAAAGAGAAAGTGAGCGGTGCGATCGATGGACGGTGGGGCGTCTCTTCACACACCTGCAGCTCACATCACGCCGGGAATCCAGTGTGAATGAAAGTCTCAATCGAGGACACGGCAGGATCCGGTACCGGTATATATGAGTGCATTTAGTAGACATAACCACTTTTTTGTTTCATATTTTATATTGATGCAAAAGTAAAAAAGGCACTTACATATGCATGGGCACATTGGTGACAGCAATGAACATGGTTGTATGCACCAGAGAATTTAAATTGACATACTTTTTAAGAACAAATAACGATAACACAAAACAAGACTAGATAAACAATACAATAAAATAGACTTACCGTATTTTCCGCACTATAAGGCGCACCTAAAAGCCTTTAATTTTCTCAAAAACCGGCAGTGCACCTTATAATGCAGTGTGCCTTATATATGATCATTACTGTATTTCTGTTACTGTAGTCGGGGGGATTGTAGCAACTGTAGTTGGTGTCGCTGAAGTATCGGCGCTAAAAACGTCAGGAATCATCACAGACGTTAAATACGACAGCAGCAACGCTGACTCGCATAATGGAGACTTTGACGAGACGGAGCAAAGCTGGTTTTTATTTTGTTAATAAAGTTTGACATAGAGTGCTTTTCTTCTTGTTTTTTTTTTTTTTTGCATTTGCTGTAGGATTTTGTAGCATTTCCTGTAGCAGCTCCATCAGGTAGATACGTAACTCAACCCCAGCCACTATAGTACGGTATTTTACCATATATTTAGTGCGCCTTATAATGCAGTGCGCCTTATATGTGGAAAAGGTGTTAAAATACGTCATTCATTGAGGTGCGCCATATAATGCGGTGCGCCTTATAGTGCGGAAATACGGTAGTCTGTATGCAATAATTAACTGGGCACATAAACATAAGGATAGACAAAATGTAAAGATCCTAAAAAAAAAAAAACCCAAGTAAAAAAATAAATAAAAATAAAATAAAAAATAAATAAAAAGGGGGTGGGGGGGTTACGTTGTCGCAAAAAAGTCCATAAACAGTTGCCATTTATTATAGAATTTGTTCACGTTTCCCCTCCTTGAGTATCTAATTTTCTCTACTTTTAAAAATGACATAACCTCGTTAATCCACTGCTACTGGAAGGAGCTGTCGTGGATTTCCAGTTAAGAACGAGGTGGCGTTTAGCAATCACAGAGGTGAAAGCTATTACTTCCAATTCTTCAGTAGAGTATCGGGTATAAACTCCTCAGCAAGAAAAAAATGCCAATGTGTGGTGAGGCGTCAATAGTTTTTGAGAATACCTTGGACATGGTGTTGAAGTAAACTTGCCAAAAATTTGTCAGGGCTGGACAAGAGAAAAACATACGCGTAAGATTGCAAGGTGAGCCTGCACATCTGTCGCAAACATCTAACATATTTGGGAAAATTCTTGCCAGCCTTGTCTTTGAATAATGACATCTAAATACAACTTTAAATTGTATCAAGGTCAAACGGGCATTAATGGAAGTCTTGTGAATGACCTTCAGTGCAGCTTCCCACCAATATTGATCAAAAGCTAATCCTAGTTCACGCTCCCAAGTGTCTTTTGTGCTAGTGGTCAAATAACCATCATATGACTGAATAGAACTAGACATAACCAGTTTTAAAACAAATATAAAAACATGATTTTCACTAGGTACAAAGAGGAAGGGGTTTAGCAGCAATATTATTGGGTGAATGGGTAGATTTGTTTATATTTATGTACAGAAATGGGCAGCTATGTATATGTGTATGTATATATGTGTGTGTATGTATGTATGTATGTATCTATGTATGCAAGTATGTAGATGCATATGTGTGTGTGTGTGTGTGTATATATCAATCAATCAATCAATAAAATGTTATTTGTATAGCACCTTTCATCCAGGTACATGAAATACAAAGTGTTTAACATTTTGACTAAAAAATAGTAATAAATAAAAACTGGCATACAATATAGTTAACTAAAATGAAATAATGATAAAAGTTCAAGAATTAAGGCTAAAAAATAATCAGTCCACAAGAATAAAATATAATAATAATAATAAAAACATTACAAGAAATAGATAAATCAATAAAACAAATACCTCTAAAAAATGTTAAACAGAATAAAACTATAAAATTTGATGCTACTGTACATAAAAACCAGACCAAAGAGATGAGGTTTTAGTTTAAAAATGTCCACATTTCCAGCTCCTCTCAGATCCTCTATATATAGAGCAGATGGAGTTAATATAGAGACAGTATGGTGTAAATGAGTATATTTATATGTGCATGTGTGTAGAAATGTACAGAAATATTCAACTCTGTGTGTGTATGTATGTATAGGTAAGTGTGTGAGTATAATTATAGTATACTGTAGTTAGTTATTAATAAATGATTAGTGAATGTGGGTAGGATTAAATAAGTTTACACTTCTTCCTACTCCTTTTTGCACATGTAGATTAAGATATTAAATGTTAAAGGATGACACTTTGTTTTTTTTGGTTTTTCTTCTTTGTTTTGTTTTATCTTCTCTTTAATTTTTGTCTTTTACATGTACAAAAATCAAATCAAATCAATCAATCAATCAATCAAACGTGGATTTCTGTGCATTTTGAGGGGGGTGTGGGTGTCAGATCCACTGACATTAAAGCAGATAGGGGACGGATGGCGGGTGGTCGGCGGTCGATGTGCGGCAGATGAACCGTGAACATTTGGTATTCTCACATCAAGAGCATCATCGGTGGAACCCGGAGAGACCAGCGCTAAGAATAAAATGTAGAGCGACTCCCCTGATGGACGGTCTGTGAAGAAAATAGAGCAAACGAACACAGACGGTGACATTCAGGAGAGAGCAGCATCCACAGGGTTACGACCGCCGGCCCGTTAACTGGATTCCACTACAATGGGAACGCCATTACGTCTGTGTTCAGTTGAATAAGTAAATAATAATACATTACATTTATTTAAAGCACCTTTCAGGGTACTCAACGCTGATTAAAAGAGAAGAAAAAGCAATAAAATCAGAAATAAAGTCAGGAATCAGCAGTAGCCTAGAGGGGGATTAAAGTGAGTAGGCCAGTTTGAACAGGTGGGTTTTTAGATGGGATTTGAAGGTTGATAGTGAGTTAAAGTTCCCGACCCGAGTGTTGATGTGGAGGAGAGAAGAGAGGAAAGTGTGGAGCAGAGTTTTGAAGTACACTGCAAAAACTCAAAATCTTACCTGGAATATTTGTCTTATTTCTAGTTTCATTCATTGTTTTGCTGATGATGTCCAAATCTACCTTCCTTTAAAGTTAAAGTGCAAGGACTCTCTGCAGCCTCTACTAGCTTGCCTTAAAGACATTAAGGTTTGGATGGCACAAAATTTCTTGAATCTAAATGAAAATAAAACTGAGGTTATTGTGTTTGGGCATCCGGCTGTTTTTAACGACTCTGTTGATGCTCTGGGCCCCCTTGGTTCCAAAATGAATTCTTTTATTAAAAGCCTTGGTGTCATTTTTGATAGTGATTTTAAATTCGATAGACAGATTGGGTCTGTAGTTAAAAGGTGCTTTTTTTCAGCTAAGGCTCCTGGCCAAAGTAAAGCCCTACCTTGGAGAGGGTCATTCACGCTTTTATTTCATCACGGCTAGACTATTGCAACTCCTTGTACGTGGGCTTAGACCAGCGTTCTGTGCGACGCCTGCAGCTGGTGCAGAATGCTGCTGCACGACTCCTGACTGGAACTAGAAAGCGTGACCACATTACCCGGTTCTGGCCTCCCTGCACTGGCTTCCTGTTCATTACAGGATTGATTTTAAGATTCTGCTGCTTGTTTTTAAATCACTGAATGGCTTGGCTCCCCAATACCTTAATGAACTTCTCCACTCTCACACACCAGCCAGAGCTCTGAGGTCGTCAAATCAGTTGCTTTTAGACGTCCCGAAATCCAGGCTCAAAACTAGAGGTGACCGAGCTTTTGCGGTGGCCGGCCCTAAGCTGTGGAATAGTTTGCCACTAAATGTTAGATCTGCCCAGACCCTAGTGGTTTTTAAGTCTTCTTTGAAAACTTATTTATTTTCTTTGGCTTTTAGTGTGTGACAACTTAGTTCCCCACATCTGTGTGAAGTGATTGTTTTTTATTGTATTTTATTACTATTTTATTGATCATTTTAGTATGTTAGTGATTTTATTGTTTCTACACTGGGTACTGTGTTTTTCTTTTGGTATTGTTTTATTTTCTTGTATGCTGTACAGCACTTTGGTCGACCTCGGTCGTTTTTAAATGTGCTTTATAAATAAAATTGACATTGACATTAAAATGTCTAATTTTTTGTCAAAAAATCTCGTTACAGTTAAAACAAGAGTCATTAACAGAAAAATAACTTATTTGACAATTTTCACCTGTTTCAAATAAATTTTCACTTGAAATAAGTAGGAAAATCTGCCAGTGGAACAAGATTTATCTTCTCATTAATTAGAAGGAAAAACAATCTTGTTCCACTGGCAGACTTTTCTACTTATTTTAAGTGAAAATCTACTTGAAACAGGTGAAAATTGTTGTTTTTTCCAGTGATGAGTCTTGTGTAATGTAAAGTGTAATGACATTTTTTTGACTAAAAATTAGACATTTTAACTAGAAATAATAAATATTTTTGTTAAGATTTTGATTTTTTGAATTGTAGTGTTGTTTCTGTCAGCCTGTTTCAATTTTAGTCTAATCTTTGGGTCAAGCTATCATTTTAGTTTTTATTAGTTTTAGTCACGTTCATTCTCCTTTTAGTCGTGTCAAGTTTCAAATCGACTAAAAGTCTGAGCATTTTAGTCTTATTTTAGTCAGAATTGTCCAGGACCATTTTAGTCTAGTTTTAGTCAAAGATTGTATTTTATTGTATATAACTTGTGCAATAACATTACAAGATGTGCAATATCATACGTGCAATATCTGCCTGTCTACACATACACTCTACCCTTCTTTTTTTGTACTGTTTCTTTTCCTTCAATCTACTGCTCATATTTTTGTAATTATATATATTTTTTATTTTTTACTTTTTAGTCTCTTTTACCCCTCCCCTGCATGTGTGTGCTAAGTGTACTGCTGCCAACAAAATAAGTTTCCCCACTGAGGGAGAAAATAAAGGATTATCTTATCTCTTATCTTAGCCAAACCCATTTTACAATTCAAACAACGTTATCTTATTGTTATATTATAGTTACCTTATAGACTCAAGAATACATTAATTCCAGATACAGAAAACTCTAATTTGAGTTTACAACATGTTTATTTTTCAGCATTTTCTCCCCGTCTTTTTCTTTTTTCAACGATGCATTGGGTTTTCTTTTCCACGTCTATGTAGGAAAGTGTATCCAAAGATGGATCTTCTTCTTCTCCAGCCCCAGAGCAGATCCCTGCGTTTCTCTATGTAACTTTGTTTTTAATTGACGTGAACCTAGAGCTCTGCGTTAACGGCATCAGCCTCTAACTCTGCAGCTGCATCTTCTGGATCTGATTCTTAATCTTAATCCTAATCTGATATTAAGGATCTTTGTTAGAACATTTCGTCTCGTTTTGGTCAACAAAAATGAAGACACATTTTAGCAGTTTTTATTTTGTAATCTACATTTTAGTCTCGTTTTTATTCGTCTACGATATTGCATTATGTATTTAATCATCGTTATCGTCACATGACCAGCATTTTCGTTGTGTCTCTTCTCGTTTTCCTCAGGTGATAAAGGTTCGTTACGGAGCCCTTGAGGTGACATGGAAATTATTATTTTTATCTCGTGCGCACGACTTTTTATGTCGTGCGCACCACTTTTTATCTCGTGCGCACCACTTTTTATGTCGTGCGCACCACTTTTTATCTCGTGCGCACCACTTTTTATGTCGTGCGCACGACTTACTGAAAAGTCGTGCGCACGAGATAAAAAGTCGTGCGCACGACTTTTTAGTCAGTGAGAACAGAACACTGGATTGAATAGGAAGGAAGGCCAAAAGGAAACCCCCAAAAGTGACATATCCGCTCACTTCAACATATACAGCTATTGATGCCAAGCATTTATCTAGTCGTCGAAGTCCGATCTCGGGAAACTGGCTTCACAAACGACGTTTTAAAAGTGGAACTATTTCCAGAGGCGGAGTTGTCACAAAGTGCTTCGACATTGTCACGTGAGCGGGCTGGACCAATCAGAGTGGCCGCTGGTCCAAGATCGCCAAGATTGCCTACAGTGCTGATTTTATTTGTAGAGTACTTTAAATTGCACTAAAATGACTACAAACAATGTTATATGTAAACGAAAATTAATCTGAATTATAAACCTAAGAGACCTGCTGAAACAGTGATAATTCTGTCATTAGATAGAACATTAGACAGTGATGATTCTGTCATTAGAAATAGGGGGTTCTCCCTAATGATGGGAATATAATACCCATATGCTCAAAACCTATGTTAAACCTGCAATAATAACATGTTTTCTATTTTCTATTTTAATAGAAAATAGAAAACATGTTATTAATAACATGTTTTCTATTTTCTATTGTATTATTATTTTATTATTATTTTATTATATTATTATTATATATCTATTATATTATTTTATTATTTTCTGTCTATTATTACTATCTATTATTTTTAATAGAAAATAGAAAACATGTTATTATTTTTTATTAAAATAGAAAATAATAAAATAATATAATAGATATATAATAATAATATAATAAAATAATAATAAAATAGAAAATAGAAAAAATGTTATTAATAACATGTTTTCTATTTTCTATTAAAATAGAAAATAGAAAACATGTTATTATTTTTTATTAAAATAGAAAATAATAAAATAATATAATAGATATATAATCATAATATAATAAAATAATAATAAAATAGAAAATAATAAAAAATAATAACATGTTTTCTATTTTCTATTTTAATAGAAAATAGAAAACATGTTATTATTAACATGTTTTCTATTTTCTATTAAAATAGAAAATAGAAAACATGTTATTATTGCAGGTTTAACATAGGTTTTGAGCATATGGGTATTATATTCCCATCATTAGGGAGAACCCCCTATTTCTAATGACAGAATCATCACTGTCTAATGTTCTGTCGAATGACAGAATTATCACTGTTTCAGCAGGTCTCTTAGGTTTATAATTCAGATTAATTTTCGTTTACATATAACATTGTTTGTAGTCATTTTAGTGCAATTTAAAGCTTATTTCTACAAATAAAATCACCACTGTAGGCAGCGATCTTGGACCAGCGGCCACTCTGATTGGTCCAGCCCGCTCACGTGACAATGTCGAAGCACTTTGTGACAACTCCGCCTCTGGAAATAGTTCCACTTTTAAAACGTCGTTTGTGAAGCCAGTTTCCCGAGATCGGACTTCGACGACTAGATAAATGCTTGGCATCAATAGCTGTATATGTTGAAGTGAGCGGATATGTCACTTTTGGGGGTTTCCTTTTGGCCTTCCTTCCTATTCAATCCAGTGTTCTGTTCTCATTGACTAAAAAGTCGTGCGCACGACTTTTTATCTCGTGCGCACGACTTTTCAGTAAGTCGTGCGCACGACATAAAAAGTGGTGCGCACGAGATAAAAAGTGGTGCGCACGACATAAAAAGTGGTGCGCACGAGATAAAAATAATAATTTCCATGTCACCTCAAGGGCTCCGTAGTTCGTTGACGACAATATTTAGTCATAATTTTCGTTGACGAAAGCAACTTTATTTTGAAGCCAGTGCAAAATTTGACAGGAAAACAGTGGAGTTGTTGGAGAAAAGGAGTGAGAAGGATAGAGTTGTCAATGGAGATGGTGAAACTGGGGGTGTTATTGAGAGCAGATTTCAAACCAACGAGGACCTCAGTTTTATCACTGTTGAGTTTGAGAAAATTTGGGGGAGAGCCAGCCAGATTTGGTTTCCTGTAAACAGACAAAGTGAGGGGGAAAACGAATATCTTTTTCAGAAAACGTCTACAGTAAAGACGCTGGAATCAAGTCAAAGAAGACCTCGGCGTCACCAGAGAGGAAGTTCACAGATAAAAAAACTCTACATTTACAGCTGTTTAGACGGCTTTTAAACATATACAGGACTGTCTCAGAAAATTAGAATATTGTGATAAAGTTCTTTATTTTCTGTAATGCAAAAATGTCATACATTCTGGATTCATTACAAATCAACTGAAATATTGCAAGCCTTTTATTATTTTAATATTGCTGATCATGGCTTACAGCTTAAGAAAACTCAAATATCCTATCTCAAAAAATTAGAATATTCTGGGAATCTTAATCTTAAACTGTAAGCCATAATCAGCTATATTAAAATAATAAAAGGCTTGCAATATTTCAGTTGATTTGTAATGAATCCAGAATGTATGACATTTTTGTTTTTTTAAATTGCATTTCAGAAAATAAAGGACTTCATCACAATATTCTAATTTTCTGAGACAGTCCTGTATATGAAAATGAAAAGAGATTAAAAAAAAAGGCTCGACATCAAGGGAGAACTTTGAAAGATTTCCAAATGTCCACTTTTAAGGATTTAACTACTTCGTAAGACCAGCGTCTCAGAAGTCCAGCATTAATTGGGCGCACGGTGAAATAAAAGGAATAAATGCTGTAATAACTGATCAAAAAATAAATTTTGAAACCGTCAAGCCGGCAATGTTTTGATATTTCTGCTACAATTACACAATTTCTTTCAAATATTCCAGATAAAGATTGATTTTGAGGTTAGATTGGAAAAAATTGCCTATTTTTAAAGTCTTTGCAAGAATTCTGGTTTATTTTAAAAAGTTCTTGGTAATTAGTTTTGACTGAACATTCAGCTGTAAACAAATAAACGAATAAATCTAGCTAAGTTTGGCAGCATCTCCTGCCGTGGCTGCTAATAGGAGCTCCAGGTTACCAGATATTTACTCAATTTCCAACGGATGTATTTCAGTCCTTAACCTTTGTCGTCTGAGGAACTCAGCAGGAATTTTCTATTTAGGGGTGTGACGACGCTCACCTCACAAAGATTTATTGGGTTCACGAGGACGAGACGAGACTTGTCCACGACTTGAAGGAAAACTTCAGAGTTAAAAGAAAAAAAAAACCCAACAAACTTACAAGGCTGTCAAAAGAAATGTTTTATAGCTGCAAATATATTAATAACTACGCATGAACTAGCACGGGCTTGTGAGAATGTACCTCCTTTCTACGACATGAAAATGAATTAAAGAACTGTTTCTTCTTGTATAAAACACCAAAAAACACATCCAGAAGGATAAAAAAAAAAAGTTGGCTGCAACGCTACCAACTCCTTGGTAATGAAGTAGCCATTAAAAGTCCCCAAAGAACATCTAACATCTACATTTACATAATTTCCTCTTTGTAAGTAATTGTAATGGATCAGTAGAAGACAGGAATAATGTCACGGGAGTTAAAAACAACAACTAATGTTTAGAACTACAATTTCAACCCTCCTATATCCTGACTAAAGGACTGGGCCAACTGTTACCCTTTTTCCACCAAACCAGTTCCAGGCTGATTCTGGTTCTGGTTCTGGGCCAGTGCTGAGTTTAGAACCAGGTTTTCTGTTTCCACCAACAAAGAACCGTCTCCGAGCCAGAAAAACTGGTTCCAAGGTAGCACCAACTCTTTGCTGGTCCAGAGGAAAGAACCGCTTACGTAAGCGGAGGGGACGGAGTTGTTAAAGGGGACCTATTATGAAAACCAGGTTTTCTCTTGCTTTAACATATATAAAGTGGTCTCCCCTCAGCCTGTCAACTCAGAGAAGGAGGAAAGAAACCAAATTCTGCAGTGTCTGTACAGCCGCCCGGATGAGCCGTCCAGTGTGATGTGGATCTACGAGCCAATAAGATTCTGCTGATTTTCGTTACGTAACCAAAATGCAAACCACGCCCACAACTAAACACCGTGTCCGAACTGCAAGCGAGCAACCCATGACTCTTTATGTCAAACCATTAAAAAAATATGGCAGAAAATAGGAACTATCAAATATCGACCAATCACATGAAGGGGCGGGG